>NW_027428245.1:41257-51257 GCF_043250625.1 Sebastes fasciatus | reverse complement strand
TATTTTGCGTCATGAATCTATAATTACTAAACTAACTGGATGAATAATCAACATGTGTTTGTTTCTATCAGATCAGAGTTGTGTGAGACTCATTAAACTCTCTTTGGATCAGAAATGGGTTTGTTTTGGGGTTGATTCAGTTTCAGCTTGTCGCTCCAGAGACTCACAAACCGACATGAAACCTGAGAGCAGTTTATTCTGTAACACCATTTTATAAAACAGACACAAACAAAACTATTTTCTACAGAAAATAGAAATCTGATTCCTGTCAGACAGATTTAGAAGCATCGCAGTGACACTTCTGGGAAAACGCTGGTTTTAATTTATTCGTTATATGACTGCTGAGAAAATGTTCTTTGTTTTAATACCAAAATCTTTGGGTGTTTCTTTTTGTTTTTTTCCTCCAGATAATTATTACCAAAAGCCCCGGAGTTATTGCACGACTCCCGGCCGTCTCTGTGATGTTCTTTGTGTGTCACAGTAAATTAAAATGGAAACAAGACTCTGTTTGGTGTCAACAGAAAAGAATGTCAAATGCAGATGTACAAGTACTTTTTTTGTTTTGTTAAATCCTTTGCTTGAACTGCTGCTTCTCTGCGGCTCCGTCCTCTAGAGGAAACGTTTGGAAAAATCTACTCTAGCTCTGTTTTCAACTTACGGTGGCCACAAGGAACGGTGTGGTAAATATAACTGCTTTCACTGTACGAGATACACGATTTACTTCTACTGTTTCATGTAGAGAAAAAAGAGTATTGTCTGTCGGGCTAATGCAGAACAGATGCACGAGAAACCCTCCAACAGAGACTTCTGTTCTTTACTCTGTTCTTTACTCTGTTCTTTACTCCCTCTGCTCTGGACTGTATACAGAGATACTCTCTGTATACAGAGATATTCACTGTATACATTGATATTCACTGTATACACAGATACTCACTGTATACATTGATATCAGGGCGGCTGTGGCTCAGAGGGTAGAGCAGGTTGTCCACCAATCGGAAGGTCGGTGGTTCGATCCCCGGCTGCTCCGGGTCACATGTCGATGTGTCCTTGAGCAAGACACTTAACCCCAAATTGCTCCCGGAGGCAGAGCCATCGGTGTGTGAATGAGTATTTAGATTAAATCCTGATGGGCAAAGTTGGCACCTTAGTAGCCTCTGCCATCAGTGTATGAATGTGTGTGTGAATGGGTGAATACTGACATGTAGTGTAAAGCGCTTTGACTGGTCGGAAGACTAGAAAAGCGCTATATAAGTCCAAGTCCATTTACCATTTACCATATTCACTGTATACAGAGATACTCACTGTATACATTGATACTCACTGTATACAGAGATACTCTCTGTATACATTGATATTCACTGTATACACAGATACTCACTGTATACAGAGATACTCACTGTATACATTGATATTCACTGTATACAGAGATACTCACTGTATACACAGATACTCACTGTATACAGAGATACTCACTGTATACATTGATATTCACTGTATACACAGATACTCACTGTATACATTGATATTCACTGTATACAGAGATACTCACTGTATACATTGATATTCACTGTATACAGAGATACTCACTGTATACATTGATACTCACTGTATACAGAGATACTCACTGTATACAGAGATACTCTCTGTATACAGAGATATTCACTGTATACACAGATACTCACTGTATACAGATATACTCACTGTATACATTGATATTCACTGTATACAGAGATACTCACTGTATACACAGATACTCACTGTATACAGAGATATTCACTGTATACACAGATACTCACTGTATACAGATATACTCACTGTATACAGAGATATTCACTGTATACAGAGATACTCACCGTATACAGAGATACTCACTGTATACAGAGATACTCACTGTATACATTGATATTCACTGTATACAGAGATATGACAGGATGGATGCTACATGAAGACAGACAGAGAGAGATCTCCACATCGGCTACAACTGCTGCTTTTTATTTATTATATTACCACAAATTCTCATTTCAATTTCCAGCCATTCAGGTAAATAACATGGGTGTGTGTTGGGGGGGTCTACGAGAGATCTTTACATTATAGGGTTCCTTTTGAAGGCAAGTTTACACACAAAATACACAACTCACTGCTCAAATGCTTTTATATTCAAATCATCTTTAAAGGTATAGTACAACATTTCTTTCTGAGGGTGTGAATGTCATGATCACCGTCGTGTCTGTGGGGATGTGAGGAGACTAACACCTTTCATTTAATTAGTGCACAAACAGGAAGGTACGATCAGTAGTGTGTGGTTTTACGGGGAGTTACTGGGTCTAACTAGTTCCACAAATGATCATTTCCACATTTCTGTCTGTGTACAGATTAAATGAACGAGATGTTCATCAGGAAGCGGTTCGTTAGAGGTGCTGGTAAGAAAGCCAGGCTAGCTGTTTCCACCCGTATCCTGTGTTTATGCTAAGCTAGGCTAATCACCTCCCGGCTTCCATCGCCGTAGTTCACACACACGGACACGAGAGCGGTGTCTTCTCATCACTCTCAGCAAGAACACAATGTCAAAACAATTTAAAGCATTAAACAACAAAAACAAACTCAGTCCGTTCTGTACAACATTTAAAAGTATGGACATTTAACTCTTAATAATAATAATAATAATAATAATAATAATAAGTAGTGTTCCTTCTATACAGCTAAGACATTAAACCCAGTGCAAAGAGAACATTTCATAGTCTCAGTTTCTCCTTCACATACTGCCAAAGAGGCATAGCATCTATATCTATATCTAGATCTAGATCTAGATCTAGATCTAGATCTAGATACAGTAAAAGGCTACATCACAACAACACAAGAACCATTATCCTTAAATGTTTTAATGAAATTAAGAATGGGACAGTTTGTACTTCGTGCGGTCAAATGGTTCACCAATATGAATATGTCTTTTCAACATGATGCATGTTAAAGTACAGAGGGAAGCTGTTTTCAGGACTTCTTCCAACGCCACTTCATCTGTAGAACCCAATCCTCTGTTATTCAGAGAACTAAATTACACTTTTTAACATTGAAACAAAGACATTTTGTTTAAAGAAGTGATATGCTTGTGATACCACAGAGGCTTACTGGTTAAACAGAACGACCTTTGAATCAGCAACATGTCGGCGTGTTTGCCAGGAAGCAGAGCAACTTAAAACTGGCAGGTTTTGGCCGGGAGGTTTGACGTGAGGCCCCGTCACGGACGGAGACAGAGAGGGAACGGCATGTAGCGCCGGCTTGTAAAACATCCTGATAGTTTGTGGGAGACATCGGCGGTCTAGTCCTGGTCTGTGGCCAAGGCTTTCCCGTCAGCACTGACGGATATGTGGAGGCCGGATCAGTCTCTTTTTCCCTCTCCGTCCATCTCCTGAGTTCCTCCTTCACTTAACCAACGAGATGAATTCACTCTATGAAGTTCAGTGGAGATGAATATCTGTCTGGTCCTGAGATGAAATGTCACTAATGAGATGAACTTCAAATTCAGATTAATCCTAGTTTGAGAGTTCACACGGTGCAATCTAATACATCATGTTGCTCGCATCATCTCCCGATGGCATGTACTGACTGAAACAAACCCCGTGGAGCAGGTGAGAGCAGGGCGCCGCTTCAACTAAGACATGTTGATGTCCTTCATCCCTGAATCCAGCAGAACAACTTCCAGATCATCGATGCATCCAGCTATTGGTAAAGACTCCCAGATTATGAGCATTACACCTCATCCTTATTAAGCAGCTGAACAACATCACGCTACTTTAGTGTCTCCAGCTGCTGTTTATCTGCCAGAAGCACACTCAGAAACATCTGTATATTAACACTTATATGACTGCATACTTTAATGGAAATTGTCCATACCACGTGAATCGCATAGTTGCATTATAGGACCTCGATCTTTGCTCCGACAACCTCTGGCCGCCGTTAGAGGCAGCGACCGCGACCGCGACCGCGAGGCGCTCAGCAGCACGTCTGCATTTCAGCGCTGAGTATTTTACTGACAGTATCCGTAGTTTGAAATGTTATTTTGTCTGGTTTGGTCTGGTTTGTGTAATAATAACGTTACCGTTGTAAATCTCCTGGATGTGAGCTAATATTGCTACCTTATGTTAGCTAGCTAACGTAATGTTAGTGAACATTAATGTTAGTGAACAACCTGAGCAGTTTTGTGGAAGATCATTTTTGTAAAGTCAATGAAAATGAGAGCCGTTATTTGGTAATGAGTTTGGTGGCGGCTCCACTTCACGTGTAAAAGGGAGGATAATTATTATGTGGAGATTTCAAAGAAGTTCCTGTTGTCTGGACATTATATATACGAAACGTTAGGGGACGGTTTAACGCCCGTAACCACGGTCTGGGGTCGTGGTAAAACGGTTGTGTTGTTTACTTGTTGGCGTGTGACTTTAGTGGCGTCTTTAGAGGGACTTAACGTTAAACGTAGGACTTAATGTTAAACGTAGGACTTAATGTTAAACGTAGGACTTAATGTTAAACGGAGGACTTAACGTTAAACGGAGGACTTAATGTTAAACGGAGGACTTAACGTTAAACGGAGGACTTAACGTTAAACGGAGGACTTAACGTTAAACGGAGGACTTAATGTTAAACGGAGGACTTAACGTTAAACGGAGGACTTAACGTTAAACGGAAGACTTAATGTTAAACGGAAGACTTAATGTTAAACGGAGGACTTAATGTTAAACGGAGGACTTAATGTTAAACGGAGGACTTAACGTTAAACGGAGGACTTAACGTTAAACGGAGGACTTAACGTTAAACGGAGGACTTAATGTTAAACGGAGGACTTAACGTTAAACGGAGGACTTAACGTTAAACGGAGGACTTAATGTTAAACGTAGGACTTAATGTTAAACGGAGGACTTAACGTTAAACGGAGGACTTAATGTTAAATGGAGGACTTAACGTTAAACGGAGGACTTAACGTTAAACGGAGGACTTAACGTTAAACGGAGGACTTAATGTTAAACGGAGGACTTAATGTTAAATGGAGGACTTAACGTTAAACGTAGGACTTAATGTTAAACGGAGGACTTAATGTTAAACGGAGGACTTAACGTTAAACGGAGGACTTAACGTTAAACGTAGGACTTAACGTTAAATGGAGGACTTAACGTTAAACGGAGGACTTAACGTTAAACGTAGGACTTAATGTTAAACGGAGGACTTAATGTTAAACGGAGGACTTAACGTTAAACGGAGGACTTAACGTTAAACGTAGGACTTAATGTTAAATGGAGGACTTAACGTTAAACGGAGGACTTAACGTTAAACGGAGGACTTAATGTTAAACGGAGGACTTAACGTTAAACGGAGGACTTAATGTTAAACGGAGGACTTAACGTTGAACGGAGGACTTAACGTTAAACGGAGGACTTAGCGTTAAACGGAGGACTTAACGTTAAACGGAGGACTTAACGTTAAACTGAGGACTTAATGTTAAACTGAGGACTTAACGTTAAACGGAGGACTTAACGTTAAACGGAGGACTTAACGTTAAACGGAGGACTTAACGTTGAACGGAGGACTTAATGTTAAACGGAGGACTTAATGTTAAACGGAGGACTTAACGTTAAACGGAGGACTTAACGTTAAACGGAGGACTTAATGTTAAACGGAGGACTTAACGTTAAACTGAGGACTTAATGTTAAACGGAGGACTTAACGTTAAACGGAGGACTTAACGTTAAACGGAGGACTTAACGTTAAACGGAGGACTTAACGTTAAACGGAGGACTTAACGTTAAACGGAGGACTTAACGTTAAACGGAGGACTTAACGTTAAACGGAGGACTTAACGTTAAACTGAGGACTTAATGTTAAACGGAGGACTTAACGTTAAACGGAGGACTTAACGTTAAACGGAGGACTTAACGTTAAACTGAGGACTTAACGTTAAACGGAGGACTTAACGTTAAACTGAGGACTTAACGTTAAACGGAGGACTTAACGTTAAACTGAGGACTTAACGTTAAACGGAGGACTTAACGTTAAACTGAGGACTTAACGTTAAACGGAGGACTTAACGTTAAACGGAGGACTTAACGTTAAACGGAGGACTTAACGTTAAACTGAGGACTTAATGTTAAACGGAGGACTTAACGTTAAACGGAGGACTTAACGTTAAACTGAGGACTTAACGTTAAACGGAGGACTTAATGTTAAACGGAGGACTTAATGTTAAACGGAGGACTTAACGTTAAACGGAGGACTTAATGTTAAACGGAGGACTTAATGTTAAACGGAGGACTTAATGTTAAACGGAGGACTTAACGTTAAACGGAGGACTTAACGTTAAACGGAGGACTTAACGTTAAACGGAGGACTTAACGTTAAACTGAGGACTTAATGTTAAACGGAGGACTTAACGTTAAACGGAGGACTTAACGTTAAACTGAGGACTTAACGTTAAACGTTGGACTTAACGTTAAATGGAGGACTTAACGTTAAACGGAGGACTTAACGTTAAACTGAGGACTTAACGTTAAACGTTGGACTTAACGTTAAATGGAGGACTTAACGTTAAACGGAGGACTTAACGTTAAACGGAGGACTTAATGTTAAACGGAGGACTTAACGTTAAACTGAGGACTTAATGTTAAACGGAGGACTTAACGTTAAACGGAGGACTTAACGTTAAACGGAGGACTTAACGTTAAACGGAGGACTTAACGTTAAACGGAGGACTTAACGTTAAACGGAGGACTTAACGTTAAACGGAGGACTTAACGTTAAACGGAGGACTTAACGTTAAACTGAGGACTTAATGTTAAACGGAGGACTTAACGTTAAACGGAGGACTTAACGTTAAACGGAGGACTTAACGTTAAACTGAGGACTTAACGTTAAACGGAGGACTTAACGTTAAACTGAGGACTTAACGTTAAACGGAGGACTTAACGTTAAACTGAGGACTTAACGTTAAACGGAGGACTTAACGTTAAACTGAGGACTTAACGTTAAACGGAGGACTTAACGTTAAACGGAGGACTTAACGTTAAACGGAGGACTTAACGTTAAACTGAGGACTTAATGTTAAACGGAGGACTTAACGTTAAACGGAGGACTTAACGTTAAACTGAGGACTTAACGTTAAACGGAGGACTTAATGTTAAACGGAGGACTTAATGTTAAACGGAGGACTTAACGTTAAACGGAGGACTTAATGTTAAACGGAGGACTTAATGTTAAACGGAGGACTTAATGTTAAACGGAGGACTTAACGTTAAACGGAGGACTTAACGTTAAACGGAGGACTTAACGTTAAACGGAGGACTTAACGTTAAACTGAGGACTTAATGTTAAACGGAGGACTTAACGTTAAACGGAGGACTTAACGTTAAACTGAGGACTTAACGTTAAACGTTGGACTTAACGTTAAATGGAGGACTTAACGTTAAACGGAGGACTTAATGTTAAACGGAGGACTTAACGTTAAACGGAGGACTTAACGTTAAACTGAGGACTTAACGTTAAACGTTGGACTTAACGTTAAATGGAGGCTCTGTTCTTTATGTAATGTTGAGTGCCGAAATAAATAATAATAAAAGACAAACATATGAGAACCTCTGAGCGTGACAACGCACTACGTCAGGATGCTTTTTTGATTTTGCAGTTGCTCAACAAAAGCCAAAACCTGCTACAGCTTCTGCCTAAAAGATGCCATGAGCTAGTAATCGGTGCATATAGAGGAGAGGTGAAGCCCCCCCCCCCGGTGGACCACCATGGAACCTTCTTTCATGCCACAATTCAAACGCTATCAAAATATTATTTGTCTCTCGCCGCAAACTACCGTACATATTTATTTCCTCAATAAGGTCCCATAGGGTCCAATGGCACTTCGCCTCTCTATATGCACAACATACCAATCCTAACAAGTCTATAGCTGCTAGCCACACTAGCATGTAGCTATCAAGGACAGCTGGTTAGCTGGTTCAAGATCATGCATTCAGAATTCATCCAAAACTAAGGATTTAGCATTTATATCAAAAGAGCTTTCTTTGGCAGTTAGCACATTTTCTAAATCTGTGTTTCTTTGTGTCTCTACTCAGCTCTGGCTCCAGGAGAAGTTGGTAAGATGAAAACACTCATCTGCATCTTTGTTTTTAGTTTTGAGATGAGCTTTTACATTGACGGTTGATGAGATGAGCGCGGCCTGACGACGACTAAGAATATGAGCCAAAACTAATCTTCATCCTCCGGATCATGTAACAAGGGTTCAGATGAACCAGACCAAAGTGTGCAGCATGCAGTGAGGTGCATGTGAGAGGATTCATCCAGTGATACATGCACTGTAATAGACAGCACTGCTGGCATCAGACAGAGCCGATATAAGAGGGCTGCTCCCTTCATCACACCCCCCGGCACCGCTCAGAATGCTACCCACATCCCTGTTCATGGTACTACTGACACTGCTACTCACGCTACTACCGACACTACTGCTACTGCGTCCACTCAGGACTTTGGACCCGCCCCCACAGCCCCCGCCACGTCCGTAGGCCTCCTCTCGACTCCTGCCCACATTTACATACTGGTCAAACTCATGCCTGTCCACCTCGGACCAAAACTCAGCAGAAGAGGAGCCCAGATGGCAGGAGGACTCCGGATTGGAGGGGTCTAAGTGCAAAGGAGGAGGGAAGGTGGATGACGAGCAGGAGGAAAGAGAGGTCTCAGGAGGAGGTGAAAGCTGCCCCAGGTGGGAGGGCATGTAATACGCTGCGTTGGGAGCGCTGTTCCCGTAAATCTGGCCTAAGTAGCCTGAAGCGGCGGGTTGATGGGACTTTATGGGCTCAGGGAGGCTGATGGAGGGCTGGGGGTAGGAACCCAGCGAGGAGGAGTCGGATAGAGACGGTGGGCACTTTACGGGACTCCTCAAGGCGATGTGGTGACCGGAGGAGTGATTTAACCGAGAGCTCATGCTCGACTCGACTCTGGAGCTTCTACCTGGACTCAAACAGGTGCTCAGACCGGCACCGACACCCAGTCCTGAACTCTGAGTGTGTGTTGCTGCACCATTCATGGCGTTGTGGTGACTGTGGTTGTTGTAATTATGGCTGTAATGCTGGTTGTGATGGTGCAGGTGGTGGTGGTAGCCACTCCAACCTCCCATCCCCGCCTCCTCTTGCATATGTTGGGGGAAAAACACAGATTCCCCGGCTCCATCTTCCAGAACATCCAGAGGGGACATCTCCGGAGTGGGCAGGCCATAGCTCTCCAGCTCCGGGTGTCCGGGGGCCTGCAGGTCCCTGAAGTGGCCGAGAGGGTGCAGCAGGTGGTGGGAGTGATGGTGATGTGGAGGGTGGGCGCCTAGATGTCCATAAGCTGAACCTCCACTTTCTGCACCCAAGGGGCCGATACCAGGTCCTAACCCGAGGCCCGGGGCCCCGCCCTGGGCCAAACTGTGGAGCAGGAGCCCCGGTTCCACCCGCTTCAGTTTCTTGGTGGTCTTTTTGCGGCGAGGCCGGTACTTGTAGTTGGGGTGATCCTGGAGGTGCTGGACGCGGAGACGTTCTGCTTCCTCCACAAACGGTCGCTTGTCTGGAGCACTCAGAGCCTTCCAGGACTGACCTGAGAGGAACAAACAAACAGCATCTCATCATCTCAGCGCCGCGAGCACACTCAGAGAGCAGAGAGAAGCTACTCAAGAAGACGACTGATATCAGCTATCAGCTATCAGCTATCAGCTATCAGTTATCAGCTATCAGCTATCAGCTATCAGTTATCAGTTATCAGTTATCAGCTATCAGCTATCAGCTATCAGCTATCAGCTATCAGCTATCAGTTATCAGTTATCAACTATCAGTTATCAGTTATCAGCTATCAGCTATCAGCTATCAGCTATCAGCTATCAGCTATCAGCTATCAGTTATCAGCTATCAGCTATCAGCTATCAGCTATCAGCTATCAACTATCAGTTATCAGTTATCAGTCGACACAATACCATGAAATAATA
>NW_027428245.1:26257-36257 GCF_043250625.1 Sebastes fasciatus | reverse complement strand
TGATTTTTACCAGATTTGTTGTATTTTGCAGCTCTGATATTATTGGTTATTGATCAGCTGTGTGTCTCCTGCAGTGTGTCCTGTACCTGTGGGCTCTGAAGATCAACCACCCCAACACCCTCTTCCTCCTCAGAGGCAACCACGAGTGCCGGCATCTCACAGAGTACTTCACCTTCAAACAGGAGTGTAAGTCGTCCAGCGCTCGCCGCCGCCTCCAGCAGACGGGTTACCTCCCGGCGTCACGGCGTCCTGTACTGGAGTGGTGCTGCTGGTCCGTGACTCTGTGACATCACGCCGTGACATCACTCTGTGTCTGTGTGTCCTGCAGGTAAAATCAAGTACTCTGAGCGTGTCTACGATGCCTGTATGGACGCGTTTGACTGCCTGCCTCTGGCTGCTCTCCTCAACCAGCAGTTCCTGTGTGTGCACGGCGGTCTGAGCCCCGAGGTCACCTGTCTGGATGACATACGCAGGGTAAGCACACCACCGGGGAATACACACTATTCCTACCAATGTACACCACCACTCACCAGGCAGAAAAAATAAAACCCATAACAGCGAGAGCATTCAATCTTCATGCAGCAGAAAGCTCAGACTTCTGTCTTCAGCGTCATCACGTTGTACGCTCGTGATGTCATTACGTTACATCCGGAATGTAACTAAAGTATTAAAATACCTTTGCATAAAAATGAGCATATCTGAAGAACTGAAGAATGTCCAGAGTTCTAATAACTTCTGATTTATTGATCCTACAGTGTCTGTAACACGCCGTCATATAGAACTGGCTATGTTTAATGGAGTTTAAACTTTAACTCTGTGTCTCTGTGTGAAGCTGGACCGGTTTAAAGAACCTCCGGCGTTCGGACCGATGTGTGACCTGCTGTGGTCGGACCCGGGCGAGGACTACGGCTCAGAGAAGACCCAGGAACACTTCAGCCACAACAGTGTGAGAGGCTGCTCGTATTTCTACAGGTACGACTCGCTCCGCTGCTTTTAATGTTTCCACATCTGTATAAAAAGAGAGAAAAAGCAGCTTGGTCCGTTAATCTGAGCTGATTAAAGCTTTTACAAACAATGGCTTATCTCTGGATAAGTGAGCGCCGTTAAATCCGCTGTCACACAGATACTGAAAATAAATATTAGCATTCTCTGTTCTGTCTTAATATTTGTACTGAATGTGGCGTGTTGACACCAAACGGAGGTCACCCGGAGGTCACGGTGAGGGGAGAGCTGCTGCTGCTGCTGCTGGAAAGCCTCTTTATCCTGCTGCTAGGACCTTTAATGACTCAAATCCCCGTCAGTGATCACAGCCTCATGACATCATTAGCTTGTTTCTGCAGAGGCTCATTCACTCACTGGAGGCCCCGTTCACACCTGGAGGCCCCGTTCACACCTGGAGGCCCCGTTCACACCTGGAAGCCCCGTTCACACCTGGAAGCCCCGTTCACACCTGGAGGCCCCGTTCACACCTGGTTCCACAGATGTTCTAGAAGTTCAACATGTTGGTCTCCTGTTATAGAGAGTTCAACTACACCACTTCAGCCCCGAAGCAGAGCTTTCAGCTAAATGCATCTTGGTTTCTGGTCGTCTCCATCTTGGTTTTTGTCCGTCACCATCTTGGTTTCTGGTCGTCTCCATCTTGGTTTTTGTCCGTCTCCATCTTGGTTTTTAGCCGTCATCATCTTGGTTTTTGTCCGTCTCCATCTTGGTTTCTGGTCGTCTCCATCTTGGTTTTTGTCCGTCTCCATCTTGGTTTCTGGTCGTCTCCATCTTGGTTTCTGGTCGTCTCCATCTTGGTTTTTGTCCGTCACCATCTTGGTTTCTGGTCGTCTCCATCTTGGTTTCTGGTCGTCTCCATCTTGGTTTCTGGTCGTCTCCATCTTGGTTTTTAGCCGTCATCATCTTGGTTTTTGGCCGTCACCATCTTGGTTTTTGGCCGTCTCCATCTTGGTTTTTGGCCGTCTCCATCTTGGTTTTTAGCCGTCATCATCTTGGTTTTTGTCCGTCTCCATCTTGGTTTCTGGTCGTCTCCATCTTGGTTTTTGTCCGTCACCATCTTGGTTTTTGGCCGTCTCCATCTTGGTTTTTGGCCGTCTCCATCTTGGTTTTTGGCCGTCTCCATCTTGGTTTTTGGCCGTCTCCATCTTGGTTTTTGGCCGTCACCATCTTGGTTTTTGGCCGTCTCCATCTTGGTTTTTGGACGTCTCCATCTTGGTTTTTGGCCGTCTCCATCTTGGTTTTTGGCCGTCACCATCTTGGTTTTTGGCCGTCTCCATCTTGGTTTTTGGCCGTCTCCATCTTGGTTTTTGGCCGTCTCCATCTTGGTTTTTGGCCGTCACCATCTTGGTTTTTGGCCGTCTCCATCTTGGTTTTTGGCCGTCTCCAAAATGAAGTGTTTGAAGACTTAATGTCAGACCCGTTTAAGGAAAAGCACAGAACAGGAGAAACACCTGCACACTGACAGAAGATGTAGAAAGAATGAAAACAGTGAATGTGTGAATGTTTTTCACGTCCTCATCTGTACAGATCTTTCGGTTGTGATAGTCAGTTCTCTGAAGATCACATATAAACTCCCACTCCTCCTGCGTAACAGCCTCGACCTTAATTGATCTCTAATTTTAGCGCTTTCAGCATCTCTCGTTATACTTGCAGCCTTCTTAACTGTCATAGCAACCAAGGTGACTGAGAGACAGCCGAGCTGGAGGAGGAGGAGGAGGAGGAGGAGGCTGAGCCGCCGCCATCAGAAAACATTTGGAACAAACATGAAACAATCATCCAGTTAATGTTTGCCAAAAACATCATCATCTCCTGTTCATCAATAATAACCCACTCTTCTTCTTCTGTTGTTTCAGTTACCCAGCAGTATGTGACTTCCTGATGAACAATAACCTGTTGTCTGTAATACGAGCACATGAAGCTCAGGATGCAGGGTGAGTGATTCTCTACAGATATATTCATATTAGAGCTGTCAAAGTTAACACCATTACAACGCAAATACGTTTTAACGCCACGAATTTCTTTAGTGGCGTTAACACAACATGGGATTTTCAGTTTTAAAACTAGAGTGAAGATCCAGGTATCATAGTAAACTACTACTACTATTCTTACTACTACTACTACTACCATTCCTACTACTACTATTCCTACTACTACTACTACTACTATTCTTACTACTACTACTACTACTACTACTGCTACTATTCCTACTACTACTACTACTACTATTCCTACTGCTGCTATTCCTACTACTACTACTACTACTATTCTTACTACTACTACTACTACTACTGCTACTATTCCTACTACTACTACAACTACTACTGCTGCTATTCCTACTACTACTACTATTCCTACTGCTACTATTCCTACTACTACTACTACTACTACTACAGCTACTATTCCTACTACTACTATTCCTACTGCTACTATTCCTACTGCTACTATTCCTACTACTACTACTACTACTATTCTTACTACTACTACTACTACTACTGCTACTATTCCTACTACTACTACTATTCCTACTGCTACTATTCCTACTACTACTACTACTACTACAACTACTACTGCTACTATTCCTACTACTACTACTATTCCTACTGCTACTATTCCTACTACTACTACTACTACAACTACTACTGCTGCTATTCCTACTACTACCACTACTACTATTCTTACTACTACTACTACTACTACTACTGCTACTATTCCTACTACTACTATTCCTACTACTACTACTACTACTACTATTCCTACTGCTACTATTCCTACTACTACTACTACTACTATTCTTACTACTACTACTACTACTGCTACTATTCCTACTACTACTACTACTATTCCTACTACTGCTACTACTACTATTCTTACTACTACTACTACTACTACTACTGCTACTATTCCTACTACTATTCCTACTACTACTACTACTACTACTATTCCTACTGCTACTATTCCTACTACTACTACTACTACTATTCCTACTACTACTACTATTCCTACTGCTACTATTCCTACTACTACTACTACTACTATTCCTACTACTACTACTACTACTACTACTACTGCTACTATTCCTACTACTACTACTACTACTACTATTCCTACTGCTGCTATTCCTACTACTACTACTGCTACTACTACTATTCTTACTACTATTACTACTACTACTACTGCTACTATTCCTACTACTACTACAACTACTACTGCTGCTATTCCTACTACTACTACTACTATTCCTACTGCTACTATTCCTACTACTACTACTACTACAACTACTACTGCTGCTGCTATTCCTACTACTACTACTGCTACTACTACTATTCTTACTACTACTACTACTACTGCTACTATTCCTACTACTACTACTATTCCTACTGCTACTATTCCTACTACTAATACTGCTACTACTACTATTCTTACTACTACTACTACTGCTACTATTCCTACTACTACTATTCCTACTGCTACTATTCCTACTACTACTACTACTACTACTACTATTCTTACTACTACTACTACTACTACTGCTACTATTCCTACTACTACTACTACTACAACTACTACTGCTGCTATTCCTACTACTACTACTATTCCTACTGCTACTATTCCTACTACTACTACTACAACTACTACTGCTGCTATTCCTACTACTACTACTGCTACTACTACTATTCTTACTACTACTACTACTACTACTACTACTACTACTATTCCTACTACTACTACTACTACTACTACTATTCCTACTGCTACTATTCCTACTACTACTACTACTATTCCTACTACTACTACTATTCCTACTGCTACTATTCCTACTACTACTACTATTCCTACTACTACTACTACTACTACTACTACTATTCCTACTACTACTACTGCTACTTATTCCTACTACTACTACTACTATTCCTACTGCTACTATTCCTACTACTACTACTACTACTATTCCTACTACTACTACTACTACTACTGCTACTATTCCTACTACTACTACTACTATTCCTACTGCTACTATTCCTATTACTACTACTATTCCTACTACTACTACTACTACTACTGCTACTATTCCTACTACTACTACTATTCCTACTACTACTACTGCTACTATTCCTACTACTACTACTATTCCTACTACTATTCCTACTACTACTACTGCTACTACTACTACTACTACTATTCCTACTACTACTACTATTCCTACTACTACTACTGCTACTACTACTACTACTATTCCTACTGCTACTATTCCTACTACTACTACTACTACTACTGCTACTATTCCTACTACTACTACTATTCCTACTACTATTCCTACTACTACTGCTACTACTACTACTACTACTATTCCTACTACTACTATTCCTACTGCTACTATTCCTACTACTACTACTACTACTACTATTCCTACTACTACTACTATTCCTACTGCTACTATTCCTACTACTACTACTACTACTACTATTCCTACTACTACTACTATTCCTACTACTATTCCTACTACTACTACTACTACTACTATTCCTACTACTACTACTATTCCTACTACTATTCCTACTACTACTGCTACTACTACTACTACTACTATTCCTACTACTACTATTCCTACTGCTACTATTCCTACTACTACTACTACTACTACTATTCCTACTACTACTATTCCTACTGCTACTATTCCTACTACTACTACTATTCCTCCTACTACTACTACTACTGCTACTATTCCTACTACTACTACTATTCCTACTACTACTATTCCTCCTACTACTACTACTACTGCTACTATTACTATTCCTACTACTATTCCTACTACTACTACTACTATTTATATTTTGTCTTATATTGTATCTTAACTTATATTGTATCTTATCTTGTATCTTTATCGTATCTTGTCCTTACATCCTGTGTGAGACGTCCACGTGTGTCTTTGTGTCCGTCAGGTATCGAATGTACAGGAAAAGTCAGACGACAGGCTTCCCTTCTTTAATCACCATCTTCTCTGCTCCCAACTACCTGGATGTGTACAATAACAAAGGTAGGAGTAACCATGGCAACCGGCTGGAAACCTTGGCGCCCTGGCAACAGGAGACAGGAAGTGCATCAGGCAGCAGAAGATGTTAATGTGTGTGTGTGTTTGGTGTTTTGTCCTCAGCGGCGGTGCTGAAATATGAGAATAATGTGATGAACATCCGTCAGTTTAACTGCTCCCCCCACCCCTACTGGCTGCCCAACTTCATGGACGTCTTCACCTGGTCGCTGCCCTTCGTCGGGGAGAAAGGTGAGACTCCTCTCAGGTGTGTCACCTGCAGGGTAACAGCTGGAGCTGGACGATACGCTACCTACTGATTCAGTACTGTCTCCAGAATCTGAGTTATTCTGATCTTCAGTGAAGTCAGTCAGGAAGAGAGTCGGACAATATCGGATAGGCGTTTCAGAGACGGAGAGAAAGGGTTGCTAATAGTTCAGCCTTCTGCTAACAGCAGCTAACAACACAGCAAGAGGACATTTAGATGTGAAGCTTTATCACACTGCTGGCGTTAGCCTCCAGTCTTTCCTCTGGTTAGCCTCCAGCTAACCCTGGGACCTCATCATGACCTCATCATGACCTCATCAGTAACCGGCTCTATTGGAGCCCTGCTGGTTCTGATTAAAACACGCAGCAGCTCCGATAAATAACTAAATGAAATCAGTTCATCATCCCGTTCCTTTGTGTAGAAACAGTTCAGTATCAGCTGTGTGCTCCAGCTCCGTCAGCCCAGCGGTTTAGTTTCCTCCTGCAGCCTTAAAGACACCAGAGGAGCTCCAGAGAAAGTCTAAATCTATCTGATGACACAGATGTGAGTTATGCATCATGTGACATAGCTGCAGTATCAGAGGAGGGACGTCATGAGGAGTTCTCAGCTCCTACATGATCAGGTTCTCTGTTTCCTGCTGCAGGTCTGAGGCTCCTATAGTTACTGAACTACGACATGTACATTAATAAACATAGATGTAGAGTTAGTCTGGTTGATCTCTAGTCCCTGCAAACAGAGCAGAACTCCGTATATTCACACCAGAGCAGCGGTGAAGCGCGGCCTGCGACCAGCTGCCGTGCAACGTCTATGAAAAGCTGCGGCGGCCGCTCCGGAGCTCAGCGAGCTGTGGACGTTTGATCTGCACCAATCAGTAAACACATCCTGTGACTCCTGTGACATGTTGACCTGTGTTACAGAGAATGTCTTCCCACATGAAACGCACCAACACGCCTCCCACCCGCACAAAAAGTTAATTATTGCGGCGAGCAGCACTTCACCGCTGCCCGGTGTGAGTCTGGAGTACGTCTGTTAAATTACAAAATAAATGAATGAATAGCAGTAAAAATGAATAATTCAAATAAATAATGAATCAGCAGTAACTTTACACACGAGACAGACAATTATTTGGTAACTGTTTTATAAATCAATTTAATCGTTTCAGTCATTTTTTAAAAGCAAATATACCAAATCTTCTCTGGTTCCATTTCAGATTCTCAAATGTGAATATTTTCTGTTTTTCTTCATCATTTGTGACAATAAATGTAATATCTTTATGTTTTAGACAGTTGGTTGGAGGAGAGGAGCCCAGTGATGAAACAGATCAAGAGAGTAATGATGAGTTGCAGCTCTTCTCTGAACTCTGTGTGTCTGTCTGGTAACAGGACTGATGTTGTGTTTTCAGTCACTGAGATGCTGGTGAACGTGTTGAACATCTGCTCTGACGACGAGCTGATGTCAGAAGGAGACGACACATGTGAGGGTAAGAGGAAGTAACACATCATCATCATCACCACCACCATCATCACCACCACGCCTCACATGGTTCTATAGCTTCATGAAGTGTTACTCACCAGGTTGAGTTCAAGACGTTCCAGATGTTTGGGACGGTTAGTGTCCTCTCGTTGTAGAGACGACCTGCAGAGACGGTTAGTCTGTCTTGGTGTTCCTGGTCATGTGGTTGTTCAGGTGTGAGTTATGAAAGCAGACTTCAGGGTTCCTTTTCACCACGCTCAGCTTTGTTCTGAAGAAGTAGCTCACACCTCTCAAAAGACCGGATTGTCCTTGAACACACCATCAAGGAGAGTTTAAAAATGGTGGCAGCTTAAAGCTGCGTCGCCGCGTTATGATGAAGTCATAAACACTATATCTAGTTTAACATCGTCTTCTCAAACAGCTGCTCTCCGGAGTCCTCATCAAACTAACACGACGACATTTGTTGGGACTATTTTCAGCAGCGGAGAACCCCGGGGTTCTCAACCTGGGGGTCGGGACCCCTCAAGGGGTCACAAGAGAAAAAGGTTGTGAACCAATCAGAGATCGTATATAAGAAGTGGACGTAGTCACCGTGATGTCACCGTGATGTCACCGTGATGTCACCGTTTGGTTTGTGGCGTTTTGAAGCCTCCAGTTGGTTTGTTGTTCGTCTCCGTCCTGGTGAAGTGAAAACACAGCTAGTGATGAGACCATAAACTCTGTTAACAATGTTTACTGAGGTCAGACATGGAGAGAGAAGTAGAAGCTCAGGAAGAGGAACTGAAACCCTGAAGGAAGTTGAAGTGTGATGTGAGCTCACTCTGCTGGGTTCTGATCCAGGAACACTCAGTAACACCCCCCCCCCCCACATCGGCATTAAATCAAGAGCACACATCGTTCCATCAGGCTCCATGTAGTCCAGATGTTCTCTCTAAGGTTCTAAGACCAAATGAAACACTCTGAGCTGAACAGAGCTTCAGTTATCAGCTTCAGTTATCAGCTTCAGTTATCAGCTTCAGGTATCAGCTTCAGGTATCAGCTTCAGTTATCAGCTTCAGTTATCAGCTTCAGTTATCAGCTTCAGGTATCAGCTTCAGGTATCAGCTTCAGGTATCAGCTTCAGGTATCAGCTTCAGTTATCAGCTTCAGTTATCAGCTTCAGTTATCAGCTTCAGTTATCAGCTTCCAGCTTCAGGTATCAGCTTCAGGTATCAGCTTCAGGTATCAGCTTCAGGTATCAGCTTCAGTTATCAGCTTCAGTTATCAGCTTCAGTTATCAGCTTCAGTTATCAGCTTCAGTTATCAGCTTCAGTTATCAGCTTCAGGTATCAGCTTCAGTTATCAGCTTCAGTTATCAGCTTCAGTTATCAGCTTCCAGCTTCAGGTATCAGCTTCAGGTATCAGCTTCAGGTATCAGCTTCAGTTATCAGCTTCAGTTATCAGCTTCAGTTATCAGCTTCAGGTATCAGCTTCAGGTATCAGCTTCAGGTATCAGCTTCAGTTATCAGCTTCAGTTATCAGCTTCAGGTATCAGCTTCAGGTATCAGCTTCAGGTATCAGCTTCAGTTATCAGCTTCAGTTATCAGCTTCAGGTATCAGCTTCAGTATCAGCTTCAGTTATCAGCTTCAGTTATCAGCTTCAGTTATCAGCTTCAGTTATCAGCTTCAGTTATCAGCTTCCAGCTTCAGGTATCAGCTTCAGGTATCAGCTTCAGGTATCAGCTTCAGGTATCAGCTTCAGTTATCAGCTTCAGTTATCAGCTTCAGGTATCAGCTTCAGGTATCAGCTTCAGGTATCAGCTTCAGGTATCAGCTTCAGTTATCAGCTTCAGTTATCAGCTTCAGTTATCAGCTTCAGTTATCAGCTTCAGGTATCAGCTTCAGGTATCAGCTTCAGTTATCAGCTTCAGTTATCAGCTTCAGGTATCAGCTTCAGGTATCAGCTTCAGGTATCAGCTTCAGTTATCAGCTTCAGTTATCAGCTTCAGTTATCAGCTTCAGGTATCAGCTTCAGTTATCAGCTTCAGTTATCAGCTTCAGTTATCAGCTTCCAGCTTCAGGTATCAGCTTCAGGTATCAGCTTCAGGTATCAGCTTCAGTTATCAGCTTCAGTTATCAGCTTCAGTTATCAGCTTCAGTTATCAGCTTCAGGTATCAGCTTCAGGTATCAGCTTCAGTTATCAGCTTCAGTTATCAGCTTCAGTTATCAGCTTCAGGTATCAGCTTCAGGTATC
>NW_027428245.1:10000-26057 GCF_043250625.1 Sebastes fasciatus | reverse complement strand
AACGATAGAATCAGATCGCTAACATCCTTTCTTATGCCAACGATAGTGTGACTGAGCTCTGAGCAGCGAGTATTGACATTTATATTATATATGTATATTTTAATTGTTCCCTCTTTTCAATGTGATGTTTTCTTTTGTTTTTTACAACACATAGATTAGGATTAATAATCCAGAGCGGGGGGGGGGGCTTTATTACAACCCGGGTCTGTAACTCAAGGTCCTCTTACTGTCTTTCTCTGGGGGAGGACGATGCTGAGTCGTCTCAGCAGAACCCGTCAGTAACAGGACGGGTTGAAAGCTCCAGACTCAGTCAGTAAAGAGACCAGAACTTCACATCTAATCATGTTAAACAACCTGATTCCATCAGTCCTGAAGACGTTGAGCTCCACAGAGAGACGCTGAGACCAGAGCTGAGGATTTAGAACAAACCTGCAGGTTAGACCAACGGACTGAAAGGGAAAGAAACAGTTTCACAACAACGACCTGCTAGCTGCACATCATCCCTTACGCTGTTATGTTTCCGTTAGCTCGGCTCACGATGCGTTCACTGTCCTTCACTCAAACATTTCAGTTTGACCTCCAGACATCAGCGGGTCCCGACTTTAATACGAACCAAACTCTGCTGTCTCAGGACACATTTTAGAGAACTGAAGTGGTGAAAGACGTCAAGCTGCCTTCAGATGGAACCGCTGTTTACAACCTGGGAAGACATCTTGGTTTTTGGTCGTCTCCATCTTGGTTTCGGTCCGTCTCCATCTTGGTTTCAGTTCGTCTCCATCTTGGTTTCAGGCCGTCTCCATCTTGGTTTCAGGCCGTCTCCATCTTGGTTTCAGGCCGTCTCCATCTTGGTTTCAGTTCGTCTCCATCTTGGTTTCAGTTCGTCTCCATCTTGGTTTTTGGTCGTCTCCATCTTGGTTTCAGGCCGTCTCCATCTTGGTTTCAGTTCGTCTCCATCTTGGTTTCAGTTCGTCTCCATCTTGGTTTTTGGTCGTCTCCATCTTGGTTTCAGGCCGTCTCCATCTTGGTTGCAGTCCGTCTCCATCTTGGTTGCAGTCCGTCTCCATCTTGGTTTCTGACCGTCTCCATCTTGGTTTCTGGCCTTCGGTTCTGGACTCTTCTTGTGAACACGGTAAACACGACCACATCTGAAGGCAGCATCGTCTCCTGCGTGATGAGTGAAATCAACAGTTATTTCTCGGGCTAGCCGTTAGGAACCGTTGGAGTCCGACCAGAAGGCTTCTTCTTCTTCCTGTGTAGACGCTCTCGTTAGGTTGTTAAACCAAAATGCATGAATTAAACTCAAAGGTTTACCGACTGGAAGCCGTTGGATGAATCTCCTGCAGGTTTAGATACCGTGGATAAATAAAGAGAATAATGTTAATAATGTTGAACAGAAGCAGAAGCAGAAGACCCGGGTGTGAATAAAGGGGGTCTGGTTCAGAGGAGACCCGGGTGTGAATAAAGGGGGTCTGGTTCAGAGGAGACCCGGGTGTGAATAAAGGGGGTCTGGTCTAGAGGAGAGGAGGGAGGACTGGAGGTTTAATGGCTTTAATGGTTGTTTTCTTTCTGTTTCGGGGAGCTGGGTGGGTATAACAGTACGAGGCCTCGTTCTGACTTGTGTTCGGGTCTCATCATATCTCACCGAATGTACAGAACCAGAATCAGATCCAGATTTCTTTACAGCTCAATCTGAGAAGCAGAACTTTCTTTGTGAGTCCATGTATTGCGAGGCCTCTGATTTCTGTAGATGTTTCACTCCATTCAATAAAAAAGAGAAAAGTGCTCGCTGCCTGTGTTTGTCTGTTGAATGCTGCTCTCAAGGACGCCGGCTCTCCTTCGCCTCGCCGCGCCGCGCGGCTGCCAATCAGAGGCCGGCGTGGGAGGTGTTGCTTTGTGCGGCTCCATCCAGCGAGGCAGACGAGTGGCATTGAAACATCGCCAGCTCCTCTCTTTTATGTGTAGGCCCATATGTTCCTTAGCAACACGGCCCTCCACATTATTACCTGCTCGGCTCTCCACATGAAGCAGCGGGAAGGTTAACGATGATGATGGAGACGCAGCCGGCCGGCCGGGGGCGTTACGACACGACGCCGGCGATGGCGCCGCTGAACAATCTGTCACGACCGACCGCAGGTGTGAAACTCTGTAGTAACAAACCACGACAACAAATCACACACACGAGGCGTTCAAGTGCTGCGTTACAACGACGACACAACACATGATGCTGTGTTCACGTCCCTCCGGATTATTGGCTCCTTATACATAAGAAATATTATAATAATTATAATCTATCTCTCTAGCTCTATCTCTCTATATTAAAAAATATCTATATAAAAACTCAATATTAAATAAATATCTAACTATATTAAAAAAATTATATATATAAAAATATCTATTAAATATCAACAGTATCTATATTAAAAAATTATTAAAAAACATTAAATTATCTATATAAATATATATATATAAAAATAATGTAAAAAAATCTCTAAAAAATAACTATAAAATAAATATTTGTATCAAAAAATATATTAAAAATATATAACTATTTAAAAAATATCTACAAAAAATATCTATATTAAATAAATATCAGCAGTATATATATTAAAAAATATATTAAAACATAAAATTATTAAAAAATATCTATATTCAAAAAATATCTATAAAAAATATATTAAATAAATATCTATATAAAAATAATGTAAAAAATCTTTATATAAAAAATGATATATATAATCATGTTCACTACGGAGGAATACATTTGATGATGTCACCAGGGTGTGAAGGGTTAAAGGAACACAAGACGCCGTCTGTAGTTCTCAGATTTATTGGACTTCTTTACATCGTACAACAGAAACGCTGCGGACCGCGAGGACCGCGAGGACCGGACGGCGTGGAGGCGTCGACCAGAAGAAAGCATGAAGAACGTTGAAGACGGCGAGCGTGACGCCGCTCCGCCGCCGTGTGGATTAGTACCGACTGCTCCTTTAAGATGAAGGTATGTGTTTGGTGGCGAGTTAAAGCGAAGAATAAAAAACATCTGTACAGAAAAAACTCAAATATTAAAACATAAAACAGTTCAACAGTCAAAAGTTACAATCTTCAAATAAATAAAAAGATCCACGTAATAAATAGAGATTACAATCTGTTACATTTTAATACGGGACGAGAACTCCTCACGGTAACCAAGCTCAGACGCCGGAGGACGGAGACCAGACGGTTAACGGGTTTACTGGTTTACTGGTTAATCAGTTACCTGGTAACCTGGTCTACTGGTGTCATGAAGCTGGTTAGAGACTGGAATAGTTCTTCATTAAGAACGTGGAATGATTAATCTGATGAGATGAGATGAAGATACCTGAATCAGGAGGTTAGATAACGCTACAAATATACGCTAAATTTTGGCGCCATTTTCCAAGGGGTCCCTTGACCTCTGACCTCCAGATGTGTGAATGTGAGAGGCTTTTTGTCTGAAAACTGGAAAGAAAGCCCGTTTTCTGATTATCACTGCAGCAAAAAGTGATTTTCAGCTCCGTTAAATATAAACGGTTAAATCTGGTTTAGAAGCTGCAGAAACATTTAGATAAAATCTGTATTTAAGGTTGAATTCACTAAAAACATTCTTAGTGACTCAATGTGACGAGATCGGCTTCCCTAACAACCCGAACCTCGTCACGGCAGTAATTATTCTGGTATTATTAAAAACGTCTCTTTATTCTAAACGCTGTCAGCTGATCGTGTCATGTGATCGTGTTTCCAGCGATCTGATTGGTCGTCGTAGTTTGAACCAACGATGACGCAGCTTCACGAGTTTGATCTCCGTCCCCGACGCCGACCTTTAGAGCTCAACCAGACTACATGATGATGAAGAGTGGACACATGATGAGGATGAAGAGCAAGCGGTGGTGGTTATAAGTGCAGCACAGGTAATAATCTATATGTGAGTGAGTGGGGGGGGGGTTAGTCAGAGTAAAGGGTTAATCAGGGCCAGCCTTCAGCCTTCAGTACACTCTGATCACAGCGACGGGACGGGATTGGTCGGTTAGATGATGTGTGTGGATATTTCCTCCTCCTCTTCCTCGTCCCGTCAGAGCAGGAGGGTCGTCAAGTATTGGAGAGGAATGAGGTCACTTCCTGTTAGAAAAGCGAGGCTCTCTTCTTCAGCTCGTTTCGTCTCCACAGAGAGAGGCGGTCGAACTCGGCCATCGGCATCCCGAAGAGCTGCAGGAACTGCTCCGTGGACAGATGTCTCTGAGAGGACACAGTCAAATTAAACTTTATGCAGAGTAGATGACGAGAGACAGTCAAATAAAACTTTATTCATCAAACGTCAAAGAATCGTCCTGAAAGTTCAATTCGGACTAAAACGAGAATTCTTATTGAACTTGGTGGTGTGAGTTTGTGACAGAGTGAGACGTCGCTGTTTTACCTCAACTCTGACACAAAGTAGAAATTGTAGTTTTCTGACAGTTGAGGTTTATTTTTAATATATTTATATTTATTTATTTATATAATATATATATTTCTTATTTATTTATATAATATATATTTTTTATTTATTTTTATATAATATATAAACATATTTATCTATTTTTTTATTTATTTATACATGTTTTCATTATAATTATTTATTGATATACATTTTTTTATGTATTTGTTTATATTTATTTATATATACTGTATATATTTATATTATGTATATATATATTTGTTATATTTATTTATTTAATTTTATTAATGTATATTTTTTTATTATATTTATTTATATTATATTTATTGTTATTATATTTATTTATTTGTATTATATTATATTTATTATATTTATTTATTTTTATTATATTATTTGTATTATTATATTTATTTATTTTATTTATATATTTTTATTATATGTATTTATTAATATTATATTTATTGTTATTATATTATTTATTTTTATTATATTATATTTATTATTATTATATTTATTTTTATTTTTTATATATATTTATTTATTTATATTATATTTATTGTTCTTATATTTATTCATTTTTATTTCTATATTTCTATATATATATTTGTATTATTAATTTCAGTATTTATTGATGCAGACTAATAAAACAGACTCACCTCCAGTCGAGTGCGGTCGACTCCCGGCGGCAGCTTGCAGCGCCCTCTGTGGGTCACAATCAGCGCTTCATAGGGAAGAATCTGAACAACACATCATCATCATCATCATCATCATCATCATGTCCTCATATATCATTAAAAATAACAGGAAGAATTATTATGTATTCTAGTACAGTATTCTATGTATTCTATGTATTGTAGTGTAGTGTTATGTGTATAATGATGTAATGTAGTAGTATTGTGATGATGTATTGTAGTAGTATTGTGATAATGTATTGTAGTAGTATTGTGATGATGTAATGTAGTAGTATTGTGATGATGTAATGTAGTAGTATTGTGATGATGTATTGGTAGTATTGTGATGATGTATTGTAGTAGTATTGTGATGATGTAATGTAGTAGTATTGTGATGATGTAATGTAGTAGTATTGTGATGATGTAATGTAGTAGTATTGTGATGATGTATTGTAGTAGTATTGTGATGATGTAATGTAGTAGTATTGTGATGATGTAATGTAGTAGTATTGTGATGATGTAATGTAGTAGTATTGTGATGATGTAATGTAGTAGTATTGTGATGATGTATTGTGATGATGTATTGTAGTAGTATTGTGATGATGTATTGTAGTAGTATTGTGATGATGTAATGTAGTAGTATTGTGATGATGTATTGTAGTAGTATTGTGATGATGTAATGTAGTAGTATTGTGATGATGTATTGTGATGATGTATTGTAGTAGTATTGTGATGATGTATTGTAGTAGTATTGTGATGATGTAATGTAGTAGTATTGTGATGATGTATTGTGATGATGTATTGTAGTAGTATTGTGATGATGTATTGTAGTAGTATTGTGATGATGTATTGTAGTAGTATTGTGATGATGTAATGTAGTAGTATTGTGATGATGTAATGTAGTAGTATTGTGATGATGTAATGTAGTAGTATTGTGATGATGTAATGTAGTAGTATTGTGATGATGTATTGTGATGATGTATTGTAGTAGTATTGTGATGATGTAATGTAGTAGTATTGTGATGATGTAATGTAGTAGTATTGTGATGATGTATTGTAGTAGTATTGTGATGATGTATTGTAGTAGTATTGTGATGATGTAATGTAGTAGTATTGTGATGATGTAATGTAGTAGTATTGTGATGATGTATTGTAGTAGTATTGTGATGATGTAATGTAGTAGTATTGTGATGATGTAATGTAGTAGTGTTGTGATAATGTATTGTAGTAGTATTGTGATGATGTAATGTAGTAGTATTGTGATGATGTAATGTAGTAGTATTGTGATGATGTATTGGTAGTATTGTGATGATGTAATGTAGTAGTATTGTGATGATGTATTGGTAGTATTGTGATGATGTAATGTAGTAGTATTGTGATGATGTATTGTAGTAGTATTGTGATGATGTAATGTAGTAGTATTGTGATGATGTATTGTGATGATGTATTGTAGTAGTATTGTGATGATGTAATGTAGTAGTATTGTGATGATGTATTGTAGTAGTATTGTGATGATGTAATGTAGTAGTATTGTGATGATGTAATGTAGTAGTATTGTGATGATGTAATGTAGTAGTATTGTGATGATGTATTGTAGTAGTATTGTGATGATGTAATGTAGTAGTATTGTGATGATGTATTGTGATGATGTATTGTAGTAGTATTGTGATGATGTATTGTAGTAGTATTGTGATGATGTATTGTAGTAGTATTGTGATGATGTAATGTAGTAGTATTGTGATGATGTAATGTAGTAGTATTGTGATGATGTAATGTAGTAGTATTGTGATGATGTAATGTAGTAGTATTGTGATGATGTATTGTAGTAGTATTGTGATGATGTAATGTAGTAGTATTGTGATGATGTAATGTAGTAGTATTGTGATGATGTAATGTAGTAGTATTGTGATGATGTATTGTAGTAGTATTGTGATGATGTAATGTAGTAGTATTGTGATGATGTATTGTGATGATGTATTGTAGTAGTATTGTGATGATGTATTGTAGTAGTATTGTGATGATGTAATGTAGTAGTATTGTGATGATGTATTGTGATGATGTATTGTAGTAGTATTGTGATGATGTATTGTAGTAGTATTGTGATGATGTATTGTAGTAGTATTGTGATGATGTAATGTAGTAGTATTGTGATGATGTAATGTAGTAGTATTGTGATGATGTATTGTAGTAGTATTGTGATGATGTAATGTAGTAGTATTGTGATGATGTAATGTAGTAGTATTGTGATGATGTAATGTAGTAGTATTGTGATGATGTATTGTAGTAGTATTGTGATGATGTAATGTAGTAGTATTGTGATGATGTAATGTAGTAGTATTGTGATGATGTAATGTAGTAGTATTGTGATGATGTATTGTAGTAGTATTGTGATGATGTAATGTATTAGTATTGTGATGATGTATTGTGATGATGTATTGTAGTAGTATTGTGATGATGTATTGTAGTAGTATTGTGATGATGTAATGTAGTAGTATTGTGATGATGTATTGTGATGATGTATTGTAGTAGTATTGTGATGATGTATTGTAGTAGTATTGTGATGATGTAATTTAGTAGTATTGTGATGATGTAATGTAGTAGTATTGTGATGATGTATTGTAGTAGTATTGTGATGATGTAATGTAGTAGTATTGTGATGATGTAATGTAGTAGTATTGTGATGATGTAATGTAGTAGTATTGTGATGATGTATTGTAGTAGTATTGTGATGATGTAATGTAGTAGTATTGTGATGATGTATTGTGATGATGTATTGTAGTAGTATTGTGATGATGTATTGTAGTAGTATTGTGATGATGTATTGTAGTAGTATTGTGATGATGTAATGTAGTAGTATTGTGATGATGTATTGTGATGATGTATTGTAGTAGTATTGTGATGATGTATTGTAGTAGTATTGTGATGATGTATTGTAGTAGTATTGTGATGATGTAATGTAGTAGTATTGTGATGATGTAATGTAGTAGTATTGTGATGATGTATTGTAGTAGTATTGTGATGATGTAATGTAGTAGTATTGTGATGATGTAATGTAGTAGTATTGTGATGATGTAATGTAGTAGTATTGTGATGATGTAATGTAGTAGTATTGTGATGATGTATTGTAGTAGTATTGTGATGATGTAATGTAGTAGTATTGTGATGATGTAATGTAGTAGTATTGTGATGATGTATTGTAGTAGTATTGTGATGATGTAATGTAGTAGTATTGTGATGATGTATTGTGATGATGTATTGTAGTAGTATTGTGATGATGTATTGTAGTAGTATTGTGATGATGTATTGTAGTAGTATTGTGATTATGTAATGTAGTAGTATTGTGATGATGTAATGTAGTAGTATTGTGATGATGTAATGTAGTAGTATTGTGATGATGTAATGTAGTAGTATTGTGATGATGTAATGTAGTAGTATTGTGATGATGTATTGTAGTAGTATTGTGATGATGTAATGTAGTAGTATTGTGATGATGTAATGTAGTAGTATTGTGATGATGTATTGTAGTAGTATTGTGATGATGTAATGTAGTAGTATTGTGATGATGTAATGTAGTAGTATTGTGATGATGTAATGTAGTAGTATTGTGATGATGTAATGTAGTAGTATTGTGATGATGTAATGTAGTAGTATTGTGATGATGTAATGTAGTAGTATTGTGATGATGTAATGTAGTAGTATTGTGATGATGTATTGTAGTAGTATTGTGATGATGTAATGTAGTAGTATTGTGATGATGTATTGTAGTAGTATTGTGATGATGTAATGTAGTAGTATTGTGATGATGTAATGTAGTAGTATTGTGATGATGTAATGTAGTAGTATTGTGATGATGTATTGTAGTAGTATTGTGATGATGTAATGTAGTAGTATTGTGATGATGTAATGTAGTAGTATTGTGATGATGTAATGTAGTAGTATTGTGATGATGTAATGTAGTAGTATTGTGATGATGTATTGTAGTAGTATTGTGATGATGTAATGTAGTAGTATTGTGATGATGTAATGTAGTAGTATTGTGATGATGTAATGTAATAGTATTGTGATGATGTAATGTAGTAGTATTGTGATGATGTAATGTAGTAGTATTGTGATGATGTAATGTAGTAGTATTGTGATGATGTATTGTAGTAGTATTGTGATGATGTATTGTAGTAGTATTGTGATGTATTGTGATGATGTAATGTAGTAGTATTGTGATGATGTAATGTAGTAGTATTGTGATGATGTATTGTAGTAGTATTGTGATGATGTATTGTAGTAGTATTGTGATGATGTAATGTAGTAGTATTGTGATGATGTAATGTAGTAGTATTGTGATGATGTAATGTAGTAGTATTGTGATGATGTATTGTAGTAGTATTGTGATGATGTAATGTAGTAGTATTGTGATGATGTATTGTGATGATGTATTGTAGTAGTATTGTGATGATGTATTGTAGTAGTATTGTGATGATGTAATGTAGTAGTATTGTGATGATGTAATGTAGTAGTATTGTGATGATGTAATGTATTAGTATTGTGATGATGTATTGTAGTAGTATTGTGATGATGTAATGTAGTAGTATTGTGATGATGTAATGTAGTAGTATTGTGATGATGTATTGTAGTAGTATTGTGATGATGTAATGTAGTAGTATTGTGATGATGTAATGTAGTAGCATTGTGATGATGTAATGTAGTAGTATTGTGATGATGTAATGTAGTAGTATTGTGATGATGTAATGTAGTAGTATTGTGATGATGTAATGTAGTAGTATTGTGATGATGTATTGTAGTAGTATTGTGATGATGTAATGTAGTAGTATTGTGATGATGTAATGTAGTAGCATTGTGATGATGTAATGTAGTAGTATTGTGATGATGTAATGTAGTAGTATTGTGATGATGTAATGTAGTAGTATTGTGATGATGTAATGTAGTAGTATTGTGATGATGTAATGTAGTAGTATTGTGATAATGTATTGTAGTAGTATTGTGATGATGTATTGTAGTAGTATTGTGATGATGTATTGTAGTAGTATTGTGATGATGTAATGCAGCGTTGTAACGGCTGTAACCGACCTTCTGCTCCAGGATGCTCGGCAGAGAGTTCCCTCGGTCCATCCTCTCCCTGCGACCGTCTCCGTTCTGCACAAACAGTATTCATATTATCATATTATAATATTATAGATTCATTATTGATGACTTTATGGAAGGTTTTATATATATATAGTTAATATCTACCAACAGACTTTAATTTATATATATAGTTAATATCTACCAACACTTTAATTTATATATAGAGTTAATATCTACCAACAGACTTTAATTTATATATAGAGTTAATATCTACCAACATATTTTAATTTATATATAGAGTTAATATCTACCAACATATTTTAATTTATATATAGAGTTAATATCTACCAACAGACTTTAATTTATATATAGAGTTAATATCTACCAACATATTTTAATTTATATATAGAGTTAATATCTACCAACAGACTTTAATTTATATATAGAGTTAATATCTAGCAACATACTTTAATTTATATATAGAGTTAATATCTACCAACAGACTTTAATTTATATATAGAGTTAATATCTACCAACATATTTTAATTTATATATAGAGTTAATATCTACCAACAGACTTTAATTTATATATAGAGTTAATATCTAGCAACATACTTTAATTTATATATAGAGTTAATATCTACCAACAGACTTTAATTTATATATAGAGTTAATATCTACCAACATATTTTAATTTATATATAGAGTTAATATCTACCAACAGACTTTAATTTATATATAGAGTTAATATCTACCAACATACTTTAATTTATATATAGAGTTAATATCTACCAACAGACTTTAATTTATATATAGAGTTAATATCTACCAACATATTTTAATTTATATATAGAGTTAATATCTACCAACATATTTTAATTTATATATAGAGTTAATATCTACCAACACAGCGATGATGTAACGATGATGTCATATAAACAGGAGACGGGCTCACCTGAGCTGCTGCAGAGACGAGACGACGGGACGAGGACAGGAAGACAACAGGAGACCAGAGAGACAACAGAGAGCAGATTAATAATGTGACTGTGAACTAAAGTTTAGTGTTTTTTATCTCTACTGATGAACGGAGAAATGAATCTCCATCAACTGTTGAACAGAGTTCCAGATGTTCCATCAGACGGAGCTGAGACGCTTCACATCTGATTATTAAACATTAAACATTATATTCATTAATACTCAGTTCTCCAACCAGATGTTCTGTATTTATACTGTAGGAGACATTACGGCTAGTAGACAGAAGCAGTAAAGCAGGACCAGGTGATGTTTGACTCGTACCTGGTTGTTCTTTATCTGCGTCGGTAGAGAACTCAGCTGACTGCATCTGGAAACACAAAGTTCAGAATGAATCACTTCAACATCACACTCATATTAGATATATTTTATAACTTCAGACATTTTAAATGATGAACATCCGTCTGTCTAACATGTCCAGAACCAGAAGAGAGGATTCATTGACCTGTTGGGAGGAAACCAACATCACACTCATAGTTAGTCTACCGCTGGTTAAACCACCGAGAGCCTCCGGTCACATCATCACTACGTTACCCAGAATGCACTCTGTCACTTACTCTGGTCAGGCCTGGTCCGGAGTGGGACGGAGACTTTGATGCACCTGCAGACAAACCTGCAGACAAACCTGCAGAGAGACAACCAGAGAGACAATCAACCAGAGAGACAAACAGAGAGACAATCAACCAGAGAGACAAACAGAGAGACAACCAACCAGAGAGACAATCAACCAGAGAGACAACCAACCAGAGAGACAATCAACCAGAGAGACAAACAACCAGAGAGACAATCAACCAGAGAGACAATCAACCAGAGAGACAAACAACCAGAGAGACAATCAACCAGAGAGACAAACAGAGAGACAATCAACCAGAGAGACAAACAACCAGAGAGACAATCAACCAGAGAGACAAACAACCAGAGAGACAATTAACCAGAGAGACAAACAGAGAGACAACCAACCAGAGAGACAAACAACCAGAGAGACAATCAACCAGAGAGACAATCAACCAGAGAGACAACCAACCAGAGAGACAATCAACCAGAGAGACAATCAACCAGAGAGACAATCAACCAGAGAGACAAACAGAGAGACAATCAACCAGAGAGACAAACAGAGAGACAACCAACCAGAGAGACAATCAACCAGAGAGACAACCAACCAGAGAGACAATCAACCAGAGAGACAACCAACCAGAGAGACAATCAACCAGAGAGACAATCAACCAGAGAGACAACCAACCAGAGAGACAATCAACCAGAGAGACAATCAACCAGAGAGACAACCAACCAGAGAGACAATCAACCAGAGAGACAATCAACCAGAGAGACAATCAACCAGAGAGACAACCAACCAGAGAGACAATCAACCAGAGAGACAATCAACCAGAGAGACAATCAACCAGAGAGACAAACAGAGAGACAACCAACCAGAGAGACAAACAACCAGAGAGACAATCAACCAGAGAGACAATCAACCAGAGAGACAACCAACCAGAGAGACAATCAACCAGAGAGACAATCAACCAGAGAGACAATCAACCAGAGAGACAAACAGAGAGACAATCAACCAGAGAGACAAACAGAGAGACAACCAACCAGAGAGACAATCAACCAGAGAGACAACCAACCAGAGAGACAATCAACCAGAGAGACAACCAACCAGAGAGACAATCAACCAGAGAGACAATCAACCAGAGAGACAACCAACCAGAGAGACAATCAACCAGAGAGACAATCAACCAGAGAGACAAACAACCAGAGAGACAAACAACCAGAGAGACAAACAACCAGAGAGACAAACAGAGAGACAATCAACCAGAGAGACAAACAGAGAGACAATCAACCAGAGAGACAAACAACCAGAGACACAAACAGAGAGACAACCAACCAGAGAGACGATGTTGACATCAGATAATAGACCTCTTTATAAATCTGGTCTTACTGGTCTTGGTCTTACTGGTCTTACTGGTCTTGGTCTTACTGGTCTTACTGGTCTTGGTCTTACTGGTCTTGGTCTTACTGATCTTGGTCTTACTGGTCTTACTGGTCTTGGTCTTACTGGTCTTGGTCTTACTGGTCTTACTGGTCTTACTGGTGTGCATGTGTGTTCTGTCGGGCAGTGACTGCGTCTTCCTCCTGAATTGAACTCCCTTCTCTTTCTCCTCCTTCAGGATCAGACGACCCAGATTGGACTTGATCTGGATCCACCACAAACACAGAAACCATCAGTCAGTACTCCTGGTTAGTAGTACTCCTAGTACTCCTAGTACTCCTAGTACTCTGTAGTACTCTGTAGTACTCTGTAGTACTCTCAGTGTTACTCACTAACCTTCTCCAGCTCCTGCTCCTGCAGCGTCTCGGCGTCCCCCGTCAGGTCTTCAAACTCGTCTTCCTCCTGCAGCTCCTTCTTCTTCCTCCACTCGATCTCTACCAGAGGTCATCCTGAAGGTTAGTGCACGCTACACACACACACCTTACCTCAGTGTGTGTGTGTGTGTGTGTGTGTGTGTGTGTGTGTGTGTGTGTTACCCATGGCAGCCAGCGAGGGGGGGCAGGGCCAGTACTCCGTCTCGATCTTGGACGGCAGGTTGGGATCTGGAGGCTGAGCTGCTGGGAACTTCGCTGACTGGATGACTCCTTCCACATGTTTGTTAACATCTGCAGAGACAGACGGAGGGACATCAGGAGGACGGAGGGACATCAGGAGGACAGACGGAGGGACATCAGGAGGACGGAGGACAGAGACAGCACAGTGATGAAGGTGAAGAAGAGGAGCTCACCTTGTTTGTAGATGGGAGGTTTCCTGTAGATGTTGGCTCCGTTATCTGAAAACACAGTTAAGACTCAGTACGGAAGTCCAACGCTGCAAAAACATAAACCTTTAATTCAATTTAACTTCAGTCCCCAGAACTATTTGGTTCCACTAACGCCTATTGTGACTCCCTTTTGGGGACAGGTCCCCACACTGTTGGGGTTCAGACTTGGTTTCAGGTTAGGGTCCCCATGAAGGAATGAATGTACGTAAATCAGGACCCTTCAATGACATAAACAATGTTTTGTGTGTGTGTGTGTGTGTTGGTTTTGGTATACTCTTGAGGACCAACTATTGACAAACAACCTTTTTTGTGAGGACACTTCTGGTTGTGAGGACCTGTGTGTGTGTGTGTGTGTGTGTGTGTGTGTGTGTGTGTGTGTGTGTGTGTGTGTGTGTGTGTGAGTGTTACCTGGTCTGTGGAAGTGCTGCTGGCTGGCGCTGATCTTGCGTCCAGCCTGCAGTTGCAGCGTTGATCCTCCAGGAGAACCACCGTCTCCTTCACTCTCCGCTCGGCGGGGCTTCACCTGGATAAAATACAAACAGATAATTATGAGTCTGATTAACCCTTTAACACCCACCGTCCCACGTTAGCATGCTGAGAACCGAGAGAGTTGTTCATGGGGCGGTTCGCTAGCCTCAGTTAAACGTAACAAAACGGGTAAATAAATATGAACAAATCGCCGCTTGCTGACGACAACATGGCCGACAGCTGAACCACATGCTGGACCAGAGAGGCTGCAGCCGTCTGAATAGAGACGCTTCCTGTTCTCACACTAGAGGCATTGAAGGTCACATTTTAACTGTGACGAACACAAAGAAGTGATTGAAACTCCAGAACTGGACCAGAATATGAAGACATCAGTTGTTTTTTCAGAAGGTCTGGGTCATAACCGGCCGCTGACTCATGGAAGACTCTGAGCGGGTCAGCGAGGGTTCGTCTACTGTATGAAACACTGTTAACCACCACAGTGTGAACTGACCACTGAGTCCAATGTTATGTATTCAACCTCTAGTCTACGGTACGGTTCTCACCGGACCAACGCCGCTAAAGAGAAGTCAGGGTGAAATGATGTAAATCTGACTAAACCTTCTCATTAGTTGTTGTTTTGGTCATCATCAGATGAAGGCCATGAGATGTGAGTATAATAATATAATTATAATATATAATAACTACTCTTACCTCAGGAGACATGGTGGGAGACGTGGCCGGAGGAGACAGAGATCGCTGCAGATCACAGAAACACAACGAGGACACGTTAACACCGACATCATCCAACAGAACGACAGAACAGAACGACAGAACGACAGAACAACAGAACAACAGAACAGAACAACAGAACAACAGAACAACAGAACAACAGAACAGAACAGAACAACAGAACGACAGAACAGAACGACAGAACGACAGAACGACAGAACAGAACAACAGAACGACAGAACGACAGAACGACAGAACAACAGAACAACAGAACAGAACAACAGAACGACAGAACGACAGAACGACAGAACAGAACAACAGAACGACAGAACGACAGAACGACAGAACAACAGAACAGAACAACAGAACAACAGAACAGAACGACAGAACAACAGAACAAAACGACAGAACAACAGAACAACAGAACAGAACAACAGAACGACAGAACGACAGAACAACAGAACAAAACGACAGAACAACAGAACAGAACAACAGAACGACAGAACGACAGAACAACAGAACAACAGAACATCATCCAACAGAACAACAGAACAACAACAGAACAACAGAACAACAGAACAACAACAGAACAACAGAACAACAACAGAACAACAGAACAACACAACAACAGAACAAAACAACAGAACAACACAACAACACAACAACAGAACAACAACAGAACATCATCCAACAGAACAACAACAGAACAACAGAACAGAACAACAGAACAACAGAACGACAGAACAACAGAACAGAACGACAGAACGACAGAACAACAGAACAAAACGACAGAACAACAGAACATCATCCAA
>NW_027428245.1:0-2500 GCF_043250625.1 Sebastes fasciatus | reverse complement strand
TAGCAGTGGTGTACTATAAAGAAATAACAGACTGTAGAACGCTGTGATCAACCAATCAGAAAAGAGTATTCAACAGATCCGTGTAATAAAGTGTATCTTTTTTAGGACACGTAAAGTCTTCAACGCTCACCGGACGGATATTTACTGATGGATTTTATAACGTAGAACAAAACGTTAAAATCTGTCCAGCTGGTTAAACCACAGACGTGATTACAGACATCTCACTAACAACACATTGACCTACAGACGAGGGGGCAGGAAGTGACATCATGCTGACTCATTTCCTGGTTTCTCTGTAACGTTTATTATATTATTGAGCTGCTCTCAGAACAAATGATCCCGTTTCAGACGGAGACACCATGTCCCTCTGGACGAGGACGGAGACACCGTGTCCCTCTGGACGAGGACGGAGACACCGTGTCCCTCTGGACGAGGACGGAGACACCGTGTCCCTCTGGACGAGGACGGAGACACCGTGTCCCTCTGGACAAGACGGAGACACCGTGTGAGACACCGTGTCCCTCTGGACGAGGACGGAGACACCGTGTCCCTCTGGACGAGGACGGAGACACCGTGTCCCTCTGGACGAGGACGGAGACACCGTGTCCCTCTGGACAAGACGGAGACACCGTGTCCCTCTGGACGAGGACGGAGACACCGTGTCCCTCTGGACGAGGACGGAGACACCGTGTCCCTCTGGACGAGGACGGAGACACCGTGTCCCTCTGGAAGAGGACGGAGACACCGTGTCCCTCTGGAAGAGGACGGAGAGACGGGGACAAACAGACTGAGTGTAAAACAAAACTGTGATCTGATTGGCTGTTATCAGAGCGTCCTCAGGGGACGCTGGGGGGAGATGGGGGGGACACCTTAAACAACATGAGACGGAGGACGGAGAACATCCTCCTCCTGACTTCCTATCAGCACCCCCACTCTTCATGTTTGGTCTCCTCTTTCATCTGCCTTCCTCCTCCTCCTCCTCCTCCTCCTCCTCCTCCTCCTCCTCCTCCTCCTCCTCCTCCTCCTCCTCCTCCTCTTCCTCCGGTGCTTCGCCCCCCCCCCCTCCCTGTCTGTTTATCAGCCGGCCCAGCCGGGCCAACGCCCCGCCGGTCCTCAACAGTTATTACTGTGGTTACACTCCTCCCTCCAGAGGACACACTCTACACAGAGGGAGGCTCCACCTCCTCCCTCCATCTCCTCCATCTTCCCTCCATCTCTCCTCCATCTCCCCTCCATCTCTCCTCCATCCCTCCTCCATCTCTCCTCCATCTCCCCTCCATCTCCCCTCCATCTCTCCTCCATCTCCCCTCCATCTCTCCTCCATCTCCCCTCCATCTCCCCTCCATCTCTCCTCCATCTTCCCTCCATCTCCCCTCCATCTTCCCTCCATCTCCCCTCCATCTCCCCTCCATCTCTCCTCCATCTCCCCTCCATCTCTCCTCCATCCCTCCTCCATCTCTCCTCCATCTCCCCTCCATCTCCCCTCCATCTCTCCTCCATCTCCCCTCCATCTCTCCTCCATCTCCCCTCCATCTCCCCTCCATCTCTCCTCCATCTTCCCTCCATCTCCCCTCCATCTTCCCTCCATCTCCCCTCCATCTCCCCTCCATCTCTCCTCCATCTTCCCTCCATCTCCCGCATCTTTCTGTCCTCAGCTGAACTCAGGTGTCCTCAGGTAACCTGGAGCGTCTCAATAGAACTCCCTGATGTCAGTCAGACACCTACAGTAATATTCAGATCCTTTACTACCGGAGTCTCTGCTCCTCTGTTGACTTAACGGACACAGGTGAAGCTGTTAACAACACATTTAGGATTCTTACTAACACTCCCTTTAACGAACATTTTGAATGCAGCACTTTCACTTTTAGTGTAGTAGTTTTAGACTGTGGTATTTGTACTTTTACTGAAGTACTGAACTGTCTGAGGGTCTCTGAGGACGGACGGATCCTCTGACTGACATCAGTCGGAGAGCTTTCTGAGTCCTGATCGTCTTCCGATCACTGAGAGCTCTGAACGAGCAGAGAGGATCAATAGAGCTGATCTCAGAGAGACTGTGGTCGCTCTAATGGACCAAAGGCCCGTTACCGCTCCTCATGTCTTCCTCTGTCCCAATATATACATATATATATATATATATATATATGTATATATTCACTTGACTATCATATCACAGAGGAAAGCAGCAGATATTCACATCGAAGAAGATCATTTTTGGCATTTTTTAAGTTTTTCAATTATCCAAATTGCCTTAATTTGTTTAATGATGAATCACTTTAGATCTAACGCCTAACTAATAACCTGACTGAATATGAGAGGAGGAGGGTTAACTGAAAGAAAAGTAAATTATAATATTGTATATTCACTGAACCAAATTCATTATTATGGGAATAATATATAGTTTTTACATCACATTTTATTAAGAAAAGCACTTCTTGGCACCACAGAGGAGCTCTGAGGAATAATCAATTAATCAATTAATCAATTAATCAATTAGTTAATC
>NW_027428244.1:42500-57613 GCF_043250625.1 Sebastes fasciatus | reverse complement strand
GAGAGAACAAACTGTTCCACAGCTCCGAGAACAAACTGTTCCACAGCTCCAAGAACTCCAGAAGTTCACATCTGTAAAACTAAACTGTAAAAACCTAAGAGAACCAACCAGCTTGTCTTTCCTCACAGGCTGGAGGAGGACCTGGACTCCACCACCTCCCACCTGCTCTACCTCCGTCTGGGGAACTTCGTCTGTCGTCAGGTGAGAACTCACCTGTTGTAGGACACACTCCTTGTTCTCCTGGTGTTCCTGGTGTTCCTGGTGCTCCTAGTGCTCCTGGTTCCCCTGGTTCCCCTGGTGTTCATGGTGCTCCTGGTGTTGCTGGTTCTCCTGGTGTTCCTGGTTCCCCTTGTGTTCCTGGTTCTCCTGGTTCCCCTGGTGTTCATGGTGCTCCTGGTGTTGCTGGTTCTCCTGGTGCTCCTGGTTCCCCTGGTGTTCCTGGTTCCCCTTGTGTTCCTGGTTCTCCTGGTGTTCCTGGTGCTCCTAGTGCTCCTGGTTCCCCTGGTTCCCCTGGTGTTCATGGTGCTCCTGGTGTTGCTGGTTCTCCTGGTGCTCCTGGTTCCCCTGGTGTTCCTGGTTCCCCTTGTGTTCCTGGTTCTCCTGGTGTTCCTGGTTCCCCTGGTGTTCCTGGTTCTCCTGGTGTTCCTGGTTCCCCTGGTGTTCCTGGTTCTCCTGGTTCCCCTGGTGCTCCTGGTTCCCCTGGTGCTCCTGGTTCCCCTGGTGTTCCTGGTTCCCCTGGTGCTCCTGGTTCCCCTGGTGTTCTTGGTTCCCCTGGTGTTCCTGGTTCCCCTGGTGTTCTTGGTTCTCCTAGTGTTCCTGGTTCCCCTGGTGTTCCTGGTTCCCCTGGTGCTCCTGGTTCCCCTGGTGTTCTTGGTTCTCCTGGTGTTCCTGGTTCCCCTGGTGTTCTTGGTTCTCCTAGTGTTCCTGGTTCCCCTGGTGTTCCTGGTTCCCCTGGTGCTCCTGGTTCCCCTGATGTTCCTGGTTCCCCTGGTGTTCCTGGTTCCCCTGGTGCTCCTGGTTCCCCTGGTGTTCTTGGTTCTCCTGGTGTTCCTGGTTCCCCTGATGTTCTTGGTTCTCCTAGTGTTCCTGGTTCCCCTGGTGCTCCTGGTTCCCCTGGTGTTCTTGGTTCTCCTGGTGTTCCTGGTTCCCCTGGTGCTCCTGGTTCCCCTGGTGCTCCTGGTTCCCCTGTTGTTCCTGGTCTTTTGGTGTTCCTGGTTCTCCTCCAGTATCTGAGGTTCTTCACAGGTCGTGGCCCCTGCTCTGTCCCTGCAGGCCCTCGTGAACCTGCTGCTGACCGGTAAGGCCAGTCCCAACGTCTTCAACGGGACTCTGGTGTTCGGGGAGGACGGACGTCCTCTGGAGCGTCCCCTGCAGGGCGTCCTGTCCCGCAGCGATGTCGGATATTTACACTGGAGCCGCGAGCAGATGGAGCGAGGCCGCCTGCCACAGGTACTACTACTACCTAGTACTGCTACTACCTAGTACTGCTACTACCTAGTTCTCCTACTACCTAGTACTCCTACTACCTAGTACTCCTACTACCTAGTACTCCTACTACCTAGTACTGCTACTACCTAGTACTACTACTACCTAGTACTCCTACTACCTAGTACTACTACTACTATCTAGTACTACTACTACTACCTAGTACTACTACTACCTAGTACTACTACTACCTAGTACTACTACTATCTAGTACTCCTACTACCTAGTACTACTACTACCTAGTACTACTACTAATACCTAGTACTACTACTACCTAGTACTACTACTACCTAGTACTACTACTACTACTACTATCTAGTATTACTACTACTACTACTATCTAGTATTACTACTACTACCTAGTACTACTACTACTACCTAGTACTCCTACCTAGTACTACTACTACTATCTAGTACTACTACTACTACTACTATCTAGTACTACTACTACTACTACTATCTAGTACTACTACTACTACCTAGTACTCCTACTACTTCTACCTAGTACTACTACTACCTAGTACTCCTACTATCTAGTACTCCTACTACCTAGTACTCCTACCTAGTACTACTACTACTATCTAGTACTACTACTACTACTACTACCTAGTACTACTACTACTACCTAGTACTCCTACCTAGTACTACTACTACTATCTAGTACTACTACTACTACTACTATCTAGTACTACTACTACTACCTAGTACTCCTACTACCTAGTACTACTACTTCTACCTAGTACTACTTCTACCTAGTACTACTACTACCTAGTACTACTACTACTACCTAGTACTGCTACTACCTAGTACTCCTACTACTACCTAGTACTACTACTACCTAGTACTCCTACTACCTAGTACTACTACTACCTAGTACTACTACTAATACCTAGTACTACTACTACCTAGTACTACTACTACTACTATCTAGTATTAGTACTACTACTACTACTATCTAGTAGTACTACTACTACCTAGTACTCCTACCTAGTACTACTCCTACTACCTAGTACTACTATCTAATACTACTACTACTACCTAGTACTCCTACCTAGTACTACTACTACCTAGTAGTACTACTACATAGCACTGCTACTACCTAGTACTACTACTACCTAGTTCTCCTACTACCTAGTACTCCTACTACCTAGTACTACTACTACCTAGTACTCCTACTACCTAGTACTACTACTACCTAGTACTACTACTACCTAGTACTACTACTACTACTGCCTAGTACTGCTACTACCTAGTACTCCTACTACTACTTATTACTACTACTACCTAGTACTCCTACTACCTAGTACTACTACCTAGTACTCCTACTACCTAGTACTACTACTACTACCTAGTACTCCTACTACCTAGTACTACTACTAATACCTAGTACTACTACTACCTAGTACTACTACTACTACTATCTAGTATTACTACTACTACTACTATCTAGTATTACTACTACTATCTAGTACTACTACTATCTAGTATTACTACTACTACCTAGTACTACTACTACTACCTAGTACTCCTACCTAGTACTACTACTACTATCTAGTACTACTACTACTACCTAGTACTACTACTACTACCTAGTACTACTACTACTACTACTACCTAGTACTATTACTACTATCTAGTACTACTACTACCTACTACTACTACCTAGTACTACTACTACCTAGTACTACTACTACCTAGTACTACTACTACCTAGTACTACTATCTAGTACTCCTACTACCTAGTACTACTATCTAGTACTCCTACTACCTAGTACTACTATCTAGTACTCCTACTACCTAGTACTACTACTACTACCTAGTACTACTACTACCTAGTACTACTACTACCTAGTACTACTATCTAGTACTCCTACTACCTAGTACTACTATCTAGTACTCCTACTACCTAGTACTACTATCTAGTACTCCTACTACCTAGTACTACTACTACTACCTAGTACTACTACTACCTAGTACTACTACTACCTAGTACTATTACTACTATCTAGTACTACTACTACCTAGTACTACTATCTAGTACTACTACTACCTAGTACTATTACTACCAAGTACTACTACTACCTAGTACTACTACTACCTAGTACTACTACTACCTAGTACTGCTATTGTTGTACTGATAGTACTGTAGTACTGATGGTCTAGTCTGTCCTCAGAGTGTCCCCTCTCTGTCTTCAGAGTGTCCCTCTCTGTCTTCAGAGTGTCCCCTGTCTGTCCTCAGGTGGGTAGCCGTCTGAAGACGCCCCGGTACCCGGTGTGGCTCTGCTGTATCAACGGCAGCTTCTCGGTGTTGTTCAGCCTGAACCGCTCGCTGCTCTCTGATTGGAGGACGGAACATCTGTTCCAGCTGCACTACCTCAACGGACAGGAACCCCAGAGGACCACGACCAAGCTGACCGTAGGTGAGGACCACGACCACGCTGACCGTAGGTGAGGACCACGACCAAGCTGACCGTAGGTGAGGACCACGACCAAGCTGACCGTAGGTGAGGACCACGACCAAGCTGACCGTAGGTGAGGACCACGACCACGCTGACCGTAGGTGAGGACCACGACCAAGCTGACCGTAGGTGAGGACCACGACCACGCTGACCGTAGGTGAGGACCACGACCACGCTGACCGTAGGTGAGGACCACGACCACGCTGACCGTAGGTGAGGACCACGACCAAGCTGACCGTAGGTGAGGACCACGACCAAGCTGACCGTAGGTGAGGACCACGACCACGCTGACCGTAGGTGAGGACCACGACCAAGCTGACCGTAGGTGAGGACCACGACCACGCTGACCGTAGGTGAGGACCACGACCACGCTGACCGTAGGTGAGGACCACGACCACGCTGACCGTAGGTGAGGACCACGACCAAGCTGACCGTAGGTGAGGACCACGACCAAGCTGACCGTAGGTGAGGACCACGACCACGCTGACCGTAGGTGAGGACCACGACCAAGCTGACCGTAGGTGAGGACCACGACCAAGCTGACCGTAGGTGAGGACCACGACCACGCTGACCGTAGGTGAGGACCACGACCAAGCTGACCGTAGGTGAGGACCACGACCACGCTGACCGTAGGTGAGGACCACGACCACGCTGACCGTAGGTGAGGACCACGACCAAGCTGACCGTAGGTGAGGACCGGGTCCCACTGGGTCCCACTGGGTCTCAATGGGTCTGACTGGGTCCCACTGGGTTCCACTGGGTCTGACTGGGTCCTACTGGGTCCCACTGGGTCCCACTGGGTCCTAATGGGTCTGACTGGGTCCTACTGGGTCCCACTGGGTCCCAATGGGTCTGACTGGGTCCGACTGGGTCCTACTGGGTCCTACTGGGTCCGACTGGGTCCGACTGGGTCCTACTGGGTTCTACTAGGTCCTACTGGGTCCAACTGGGTTCTACTAGGTCCTACTGAGTTCTACTGGGTCCTACTGGGTTCTACTAGGTCCTACCGGGTCCTACTGAGTTCTACTGGGTCCTTCTGGGTTCTACTGGGTCCTACTGGGTTCTACTGGGTCCTACTGGGTCCTACTGGGTCCGGGTCTGCGTCGGTGCCTGATGGGGTCTAACCCTCCGTCTGTTTGCAGATACTCACTCTCACCACTGGGAGATGTCCCGCGGTCCCTCAGACGGAGACCCGGAAAAGAGGTTCCCCTCGCTGGAGATGACCATCAGGACTAAGTGGGACGGAGCCGCTGTAGACTGGAGCGGTACCGCCCCCTTCTACTGAGGACCCACAGACCTGCAGGACTACAGCTGGACCTGATCCAGACCGGGTCCCTCAGAAGGTCCTGATTAACTGTGTTTAACATGTAACCAGTAAACAATAAACAGAGACTCGGTTCTGATGGTCCAGGTCCAACTTTATTATGATGTCATGAAGCAGATCTCAGATCTCTGGTAGAACATGCAGCCGTAGAAGCTAACGTTAGCTAACATAGCTGACTCAGGGCTAACCGCTAACGTTACCTAGCAACCAGCAACATGCTATTGAACAGAGAGCCGTCAGGGGTCTGAGCTGGATCCACTTCGGTCTACTAGAGAGTCCCAGAGAACAACCTGGATCCAGGTTTCAGTCCAACTGGATTCTGGTCCCTCTGGGAGACTCCGTTATGATGCAGGACTCGTCCGTCCCCCCTGCTGGTGAAGAAAACCATCAGCACCAAAACAACGTCCACGTTTGTGTCCTGGGTTTCAGTCTCAGGTCCGGGTCCAGAGGTCCGGATCCAGAGGTCCGGGTCCAGAGGTCCGGGTCCAGAGGTCCGGGTCCAGAGGTCCGGGTCCAGAGGTCCCGGTCCAGAGGTCCGGGTCTCTAAACCATCCCGCTCCACTGTAACGAGGTGTACAGGACTCGTCCGTCCGTCCCCGGCGAGCAGAGCAGGACGGTCTTCTTCACGTTGGACCCCAGACGAGCCACGGCGAGGACGTCCAGCAGACAGACGGACTGGTCCACAGACAGACAGACGCCGATGAAGTGGGCGTGGAAACGAAGAGGATCACCTGAAGAAGATGAAGAGAGACGCCGTCAGTAGCAGCAGCAACAACAGTAGCAGCAGCAGCAACAGTAGCAGCAGCAACAACAGTAGCAGCAGCAGCAACAGTAGCAGCAGCAACAACAGTAGCAGCAGCAGCAACAGTAGCAGCAGCACTAACAGTAGCAGCAGCATTAACAGTAGCAGCAGCACTAACAGTAGCAGCAGCATTAACAGTAGCAGCAGCACTAACAGTAGCAGCAGCATTAACAGTAGCAGCAGCAGCAACAGTAGCAATAACAGTAGCAGCAGCACTAACAGTAGCAGCAACAGCAACAGTAGCAACAGCACTAACAGTAGCAGCAGCATTAACAGTAGCAGCAGCACTAACAGTAGCAGCAGCAGCAACAGTAGCAATAACAGTAGCAGCAGCACTAACAGTAGCAGCAACAGCAACAGTAGCAGCAGCACTAACAGTAGCAGCAGCATTAACAGTAGCAGCAGCACTAACAGTAGCAGCAGCAGCAACAGTAGCAATAACAGTAGCAGCAGCACTAACAGTAGCAGCAACAGCAACAGCAGCAGCAACGGTAGCAGCAGCAGCAACAGTGACTGACCTGGATACACCAGGAAGTCTCCTCCGAACTTCCCGGCTGAGGTGAGGTAGAAGCCCCGCCCCCTCAGGTCTCTGAACACCTGGTACCTGGCCCCGTCGCAGCTCCGCCCTCTCATTGGCCGCTCGGCCCGCAGGAAGGCCCGGGCCTCGGGACAGTAGGACAGCCCGGCCCTCGCCGTGCTCAGCTGGACCGCCAGCGCCGAGCGAGGGAAGGTAAAGCTCCGGTCCAGGGCCTCCAGGCGGCTCCGCAGGGCCTCGTCTCCGGGCCCGGCTCCAGACTCTGAGAGGACCACAACCAGAACCGTGAGACTCCACGCAGGTACGGACAGAGTGATGACATCATAGTGACTCCTTCTCACCTGTGCGTGATGACGTCATGGCTCGGAGCAGCGCTGACTTCCTGTCCTCCAAAGCAAGGACGCTCTGCTCCTCATAGCTCCTCTGCTGCTCCTCCTGGTGCTGCTGCACCTGGCGTTCAGTCAGCAGCGTCTCCTCGGCGGTGGCTACGGCGTGGCGTTCAGTCAGCAGCGTCTCCTCGGCGGTGGCTACGGCGTGGCGTTCAGTCAGCAGCGTCTCCTCGGCGGTGGCTACGGCGTGGCGTTCAGTCAGCAGCGTCTCCTCGGCGGTGGCTACGGCGTGGCGTTCAGTCAGCAGCGTCTCCTCGGCGGTGGCGACGGCGTGGCGTTCAGTCAGCAGCGTCTCCTCGGCGGTGGCTACGGCGTGGCGTTCAGTCAGCAGCGTCTCCTCGGCGGTGGCGACGGCGTGGCGTTCAGTCAGCAGCGTCTCCTCGGCGGTGGCTACGGCGTGGCGTTCAGTCAGCAGCGTCTCCTCGGCGGTGGCTACGGCGTGGCGTTCAGTCAGCAGCGTCTCCTCGGCGGTGGCGACGGCGTGGCGTTCAGTCAGCAGCGTCTCCTCGGCGGTGGCTACGGCGTGGCGTTCAGTCAGCAGCGTCTCCTCGGCGGTGGCTACGGCGTGGCGTTCAGTCAGCAGCGTCTCCTCGGCGGTGGCTACGGCGTGGCGTTCAGTCAGCAGCGTCTCCTCGGCGGTGGCTACGGCGTGGCGTTCAGTCAGCAGCGTCTCCTCCTCCGGCAGCAGCAGCAGCGGGCGGCCCAGGCGGACGTTCTGGCGGGGGGTTCGGGGCAGTGAACCCAGCAGGGCTCCCACCAGACCCTCAGACCTCACCGACCGCAGGTCCTCCACCCTCCACAGCAGGGGGGCCGAGTCACACAGACTGACCCCCACAGCGTGAGACCGGGACGGAGACCGGGACGGAGACGAGTCCTCGTCCATCACCTCAGTCTGCAGCCAACAGACAGAAGATCAATCAAACTGATCAGCTGATCAGACACTGTAGGGATGGTTATGAGTTACCATAGCAACCATTAGTGGAGTCATTGATTAATCCATCAGTAGAGAATATGAATGATCAATTGTTTTCATTGTTTATAGTCATTCCCAGTATAAATATATATATATATATATATTTATATATATATATATATATATATTTATATATATATATATATATATTTATATATATATATATATATATATATATGTATATGTATTTATATATATGTATATATATATATGTATATATATATATATATATGTATATGTATTTATATATATGTATATATATATATGTATATATATATATATATATATATATATATATATATATATACATATATATAAATACATATATATATATATACATATATATAAATACAGAATATCACAGATCAGATCAGATCAGCCTGTTGGACTCTCTGACCAGCAGCTGGTCTCTGTTCACATGAAGACCTTTAATGAAGCTTCAGCTGGACATCACTACTGACACTAGTCTCCACTTACCAGCCAGGTGACCGGGTCAGAGGTCAGTAACCAGGTGACCAGCTGCTCTGAGTGTTCCTCTCTCGCGCTGCCGTAAAGTGTCCCGGTAATGTCCCGGGGTGATGTTGTTGAAGAGAAGCCGCTCCGCTCTGTGAGCTAACGCTGCTATCATGCTATCAGAGGAGGTGTTCTATATCTACACCGTCCCGTCTGACGCAGGCCGCGGACACGCGCTCCGCTCACTCTAACCGCCCCAGAACCAAGAACGAGCGCCCCCACACAAAGAGACACGTCAGTTAAACCGACCAATCACCTTCTTCATCCTCAGGTTACTGGAGGAACGACTGGGTCCGTCACTTCCGGTGAGATACCGGAAGTAGCAGTGAGCTAGTTAGTCCCAGAGGCTAATAGAGGCTGATAGAGACTAGTAGAGGCTGATAGAGGCTAATAGAGGCTGATAGAGACTAATAGAGGCTGATAGAGACTAGTAGAGGCTGATAGAGGCTAATAGAGGCTAATAGAGACTAGTAGAGGCTGATAGAGGCTAATAGAGGCTGATAGAGACTAATAGAGGCTGATAGAGACTAATAGAGGCTGATAGAGACTAATAGAGGCTAATAGTTTGATCTGGAGGATTATAGAACTTTAATATTTATACTTGCAGTGACTTGGAGAGCTCCATGAATTGATAAATCAGGGGTTTAAATCAACACATCCTGCTTTCATTTCAAAATAAAAGCCCTCAAGTGTTTTTTTTCTGTAGACAGAATTCCTTCATTTGTTAACACAAGGCTTTTATTCTGAAATATGTGCCGGACAGTGTTCTAGAACATGCAGTGACTTGGAGAGCTCCATGAATGACAACTCTGGACACACAGTTTATAAGTTTCATACAGGCTTTTATTTTGAAAAGAACACTGGCAAAGGCTTCAGCATCTGTACAGATGTTGCATAGCAACAGGGCTTCTCTCTCACACTCTCTCACACACACACACACACACACGGTGTGTTAAAGGACCATCTCAACATGTGGGACTGTTCCTTTGAAGTCTGTGAATGTTTCTACACTCTGCCGTCATCACACAACTACATCTCCCACAATGCCTTTGGGCAGAGGAATGAACTGATGCTCTGAGCAACAAGCACACAAGCCCCGCCCCTTCACCTGTCAGGTAATGAAACAGATGAACACCCCCCCCCCTCTGTGTGTGTGTGTGTGTGTGTGGGCGTTGGGGGCGTGGCCTGTAGCTCAGCGGCACCTCCTACTGTCCCACCTGCAGCTCCTCCAGCTCCTTCAGCAGCTGATCCTCCTTCTGCACCTTGTCCAGCTGAGCAAAACAAACACACCTGTTAGATCCACACCTGATCACTGATCAGCACTGATGAGGTCATCATGAGGTCACGCTGTTAGCTGGAGGCTAATGCTAGCAGTGGGCTAACATTAGCTGGAGGCTAACACTAGCAGTGGGCTAACATTAGCTGGAGGCTAACGCTAGCAGTGGGCTAACATTAGCTGGAGGCTAACGCTAGCAGTGGGCTAACATTAGCTGGAGGCTAACGCTAGCAGTGGGCTAACATTAGCTGGAGGCTAATGCTAGCAGTGGGCTAACATTAGCTGGAGGCTAAACAAAGGAAAGACTGGAGGCTAACACTAGCAGTGGGCTAACATTAGCTGGAGGCTAAACAAAGGAAAGACTGGAGGCTAACATTAGCTGGACGCTAACGCTAGCAGTGGGCTAACATTAGCTGGAGGCTAACACTAGCAGTGGGCTAACATTAGCTGGAGGCTAACGCTAGCAGTGGGCTAAAGCTCCACATCTAAATGTCCTCTGTGTTGTTGTCTGAATCCAGATCTCAGACATTAGAGATGAGTAACTGTGATTGGAGCTCTAGAGCTACAATATCAGAGAAGCGTTTCAGAGACGGAGAGGAAATGATGCTAATAGTTTAGCATGATGCTAACAGCAGCTAACGTGAGCCGCTAGCTGCTGTTACATCCACAGATTTATACGCCCTCAGTTTATCTTTACAGCGCTGCCGCTGGCCTCCATATATATCTATATCTATATCTATGTCTATGTCTATATCTATGTCTATATCTATATCTATGTCTATGTCTATATCTATGTCTATATCTATATCTATGTCTATATCTATATCTATGTCTATATCTATATCTATATCTATGTCTATGTCTATATCTATATCTATGTCTATGTCTATGTCTATATCTATGTCTATGTCTGTCTATATCTATGTCTATGTCTATGTCTATATCTATGTCTATATCTATATCTATGTCTATGTCTATATCTATGTCTATATCTATGTCTATATCTATATCTATGTCTATATCTATATCTATGTCTATATCTATATCTATATCTATGTCTATGTCTATATCTATATCTATGTCTATGTCTATGTCTATATCTATGTCTATGTCTGTCTATATCTATGTCTATGTCTATGTCTATATCTATATCTATGTCTATGTCTATGTCTATATCTATGTCTATGTCTATGTCTATATCTATATCTATGTCTATGTCTATGTCTATATCTATATCTATGTCTATATCTATGTCTATGTCTATATCTATATCTATATCTATATCTATGTCTATATCTATGTCTATATCTATATCTATGTCTATATCTATGTCTATATCTATATCTATGTCTATATCTATGTCTATATCTATGTCTATGTCTATGTCTATATCCGGTATAGTGTATATATGTGTGTATTGTGAGTATTGGATGGCTGTGGAACATCACCTGGTTCTTCTGCAGAACTCTTCCAGACGCCTGCTGATCCTTCAGCTCCTCGATGGCTTTAAGTTTCTGAAAGACACAAACGCATCACTGACAGGCCGACCAATCACAGCTCAGAACACAGTCTCCCTACACACTCTGACCAATCACAGCTCAGAACACAGTCTCCCTACACACTCTGTTACTATAATTATTATTATTATTATCATCAGTAATAATGACTCATCTTCACCTTCTTCACGTTCTTGATCTTCTTGTCAGTCTCCGGGTCGCCACTGCTCGGCTCCGATTGGCTGTTGCTGACGGGGGCGGGGTCAGACGGAGGTTCAGCTTCAGGCTTCGTCTCCTGATGAATAACTGTTATTATTATTACTGATCATTAATACACTTTATCATGCAAACGTCTCTGAATAGAACCCAAAAACATTATTCTGACAGCCCTCTGATTGGCTCCCATCAGGTCACCTGGTCCTAAGTGGAGCCTCTGATTGGCTCACCTGGTCCTCACCTGTTTAGCAGCCTTCTTGGCCTCCCGTTTCTTCTGGTTCTTCAGGGCCGCCTTGGACAGACTCTTCTCTCCTGGACGCTGGTTCTGAGGCGGCTCCTCTTCGTGCTGACGGATACAAACAGAAACAGGAAGAGTTCATCTCATTACTATTGGTTGTTAGTCTGAACTGTGAGACAGTGATGGGTCGTTTCTTCCTGAGATGCATCCTGGGAGTTGTAGTTGGTAGTGGCCTGTGTGTGATGGACCGTTTCCTCACCAGTTTGGAGCTGGCTGTGGCCGGTAGGTGTCTCATTGCAGGTGGGCGGTACGCTTGTGTGGGCGTGGCCTCTGTGGTCCCCAACTCGCTGGGCGCCGCCTGGTACTTGACGGCGCGCTCTGGGAAGCTGCCTTCAGGGAACGACTGCCAGCGGACCTCCCACAGCTGCGACCCGGCGGCGGCGTCCTGTTTGAGCAGCACGGAGCCGGTGTAGTGCCAGATCTTGTAACCGTTACTGACCCGCAGCCGGGGAGAACACGTCGCCGTGACGACGTGCTCGCCGTCAGGACACCAGGCGAAATGTGTGGCGTCTGGCGCCTGAGGTTTGGACACCTGGGTAGACAGACAGGTTAGAACCAGGAGGTCTGGTAGCTCTGTTCCACTTCCTGTCACCTGACCCTGCATACACAACGCCGTAACGTCGCTTTAATGTTTGTTCTTCTTCACCTGTTTGTACTTCTTGGCGTCCCAGACCTCCATCTGACCCCGCAGGTTCCCGAAGCCGGCCAGGACCAGGATGTGACCCTGAGGACTGAAACCGGGAGACCGTCAGGACCCAAACCTCTAGTGGACGTCAGAGGAACCGCGGCTCCGAGGCACCGGGAACCCGGATGTGTTCTCACCTGTAGTGGGCGGCGTTTCGTGGTCCGGTTCCAAAGTCGAACACCGGGTCACACTTGAGGTTGTAGACGGTGGCTTTGGCCGGCATGAAGCCGTACACCACACAGAACTCGGCCGAGCTGGGACTCCACGCCACGTCGTAGATCGGACCGTTCTTTTCTGGTTCACAGGAGACAAAGACGGAGTCCTGATGGTCAGATTATTACTATAATCCCACGAGTATTAATCTGGATTATACTACAGAGTACTACATCATGTTAGATTGTTACTATAATCCCACTAGTATTAATCTGGATTACACTACAGAGTACTACATCATGTTAGATTATTACTATAATCCCACAAGTATTAATCTGGATTATACTACAGAGTACTACATCATGTTAGATTGTTACTGTAATCCCACAAGTATTAATCAGGGTTATACTACAGAGTACTACATCATGTTAGATTGTTACTGTAATCCCACGAGTATTAATGTGGATTATACTACAGAGTACTACATCATGTTAGATTGTTACTGTAATCCCACGAGTATTAATGTGGATTATACTACAGAGTACTACATCATGTTAGATTGTTACTGTAATCCCACGAGTATTAATGTGGATTATACTACAGAGTACTACATGTTAGATTGTTACTATAATCCCACGAGTATTAATGTGGATTATACTACAGAGTACATCATGTTAGATTGTTACTATAATCCCACGAGTATTAATCTGGATTATACTACAGAGTACTACATCATGTTAGATTATTACTATAATCCCACTAGTATTAATCTGGATTATACTACAGAGTACTACATCATGTTAGATTGTTACTGTAATCCCACGAGTATTAATCTGAATTACACTACAGAGTACTACATCATGTTAGATTGTTACTGTAATCCCACTAGTATTAATCTGAATTATACTACAGAGTACTATATCATGTTAGATTGTTACTATAATCCCACTAGTATTAATCTGAATTACACTACAGAGTACTACATCATGTTAGATTGTTACTGTAATCCCACGAGTATTAATCTGGATTATACTACAGAGTACTACATCATGTTAGATTGTTACTGTAATCCCACGAGTATTAATGTGGATTATACTACAGAGTACTACATCATGTTAGATTGTTACTGTAATCCCACGAGTATTAATGTGGATTATACTACAGAGTACTACATCATGTTAGATTGTTACTATAATCCCACGAGTATTAATGTGGATTATACTACAGAGTACTACATCATGTTAGATTATTACTATAATCCCACTAGTATTAATCTGGATTATACTACAGAGTACTACATCATGTTAGATTGTTACTGTAATCCCACGAGTATTAATGTGGATTATACTACAGAGTACTACATCATGTTAGATTGTTACTATAATCCCACGAGTATTAATCTGGATTATACTACAGAGTACTACATCATGTTAGATTATTACTATAATCCCACTAGTATTAATCTGGATTATACTACAGAGTACTACATCATGTTAGATTGTTACTGTAATCCCACTAGTATTAATCTGAATTACACTACAGAGTACTACATCATGTTAGATTGTTACTGTAATCCCACGAGTATTAATCTGGATTATACTACAGAGTACTACATCATGTTAGATTGTTACTGTAATCCCACTAGTATTAATCTGAATTACACTACAGAGTACTATATCATGGAGATGTATATGACTGGTATCAGAGACTCACGCAGTTGGACCACAGACGTCTCTCCGTTGACGGCGAGGTAATGAAGCGTCTGCTCGCCATAATAAGAAGCTCCAGTTTTATCCACCTCGGTACTCGCCGTCACCAGAACCGCAGAGGCTGAGAGGGACATTCATCAATTCATCAATAATCAATAATCAATAATCAATGACAGGATTTATCTATAGATTCTATCAAACAGGACCTCCAAGACCAGGACCAGGACCAGTCCTGCTCTCCCACCTCTCTTGTTCCACTGCATGCTGACTCTGTCGGCCTTGAAGAAGCTCTTGTTGGCGAGCGCGGCGGTGGGTCCCCCCAGCACCGGGTACTGGTACAGACGGACAAACGAGGGCGCTCCTTTACTGCCTGGGACGTAGACGGAGACCTGGAGGGGACAGACAGGACCGGGATCAGGATGGGACCAGGATCAGGTGTCTCTGCTGGTGGAGGGACCTCACCTTGCTGGGCTGTCCTCCAGGAGACAACGCGAAGTCGGACACCTTCTGCATGTGGAGCTTGTTGGCGATCAGGTCTGGAAGGAGAGAGACCATCAGCTGGGACCTGGACCCCGTCTACGACCTGGACCCTGTCTAAAACCTGGACCCCGTCTAAAACCTGGACCCTGGACCCCGTCTAAAACCTGGTCCCCGTCTACAACTTGAACCCCGTCTAAAACTTGGACCCCGTCTACAACTTGAACCCCGTCTAAAACCTGGACCCCGTCTAAAACCTGGACCCTGGACCCCGTCTAAAACCTGGTCCCCGTCTACAACTTGAACCCCGTCTAAAACTTGGA
>NW_027428244.1:7500-37500 GCF_043250625.1 Sebastes fasciatus | reverse complement strand
GCTACATTAATGTGTTCATCACTTTGTTTTAATAATCTGTTAAAGTTATTAAATACTGGTAGTGGAGTAAAAGGTACAGTATTGACTGAGATGTGTCAAAACTGGACCCTGGAGGAGAAGTACAACATGGAAACTACAAGTACCTCAGACTTCTACTTAAGAACAGTACTTGAGTAGATCTACTTGAGTAGAAGTACTTGAGTAGATGTACTTGAGTACATCTACTTGAGTAGATGTACTCGAGTAGAAGTACTTGAGTAGAAGTACTTGAGTAGATGTACTCGAGTAGAAGTACTTGAGTAGATGTACTCGAGTAGAAGTACTTCAGTAGATGTACTTGAGTAGATGTACTTGAGTAGATGTACTTGAGTAGATGTACTTGAGTAGATGTACTCGAGTAGAAGTACTTGAGTAGATGTACTTGAGTAGAAGTACTTCAGTAGATGTACTTGAGTAGATGTACTTGAGTAGATGTACTTGAGTAGATGTACTTGAGTAGATGTACTCGAGTAGAAGTACTTGAGTAGATGTACTTGAGTAGAAGTACTTGAGTAGAAGTACTTGAGTAGATGTACTTGAGTAGAAGTACTTGAGTAGATGTACTTGAGTAGATGTACTCGAGTAGAAGTACTTGAGTAGATGTACTTGAGTAGAAGTACTTGAGTAGATGTACTTGAGTAGATGTACTTGAGTAGAAGTACTTGAGTAGATGTACTTGAGTAGATGTACTTGAGTAGATGTACTTGAGTAGAAGTACTTGAGTAGATGTACTTGAGTACATCTACTTGAGTAGATGTACTCGAGTAGAAGTACTTGAGTAGATGTACTCGAGTAGAAGTACTTCAGTAGATGTACTTGAGTAGAAGTACTTGAGTAGATGTACTTGAGTAGAAGTACTTGAGTAGATGTACTTGAGTAGATGTACTTGAGTAGATGTACTTGAGTAGAAGTACTTGAGTAGATGTACTTGAGTAGAAGTACTTGAGTAGATGTACTTGAGTAGATGTACTCGAGTAGAAGTACTTGAGTAGATGTACTTGAGTAGAAGTACTTGAGTAGATGTACTTGAGTAGATGTACTCGAGTAGAAGTACTTGAGTAGATGTACTTGAGTAGAAGTACTTGAGTAGATGTACTTGAGTAGATGTACTTGAGTAGATGTACTTGAGTAGATGTACTTGAGTAGATGTACTTGAGTACATCTACTTGAGTAGATGTACTCGAGTAGAAGTACTTGAGTAGATGTACTTGAGTAGATGTACTCGAGTAGAAGTACTTGAGTAGATGTACTCGAGTAGAAGTACTTGAGTAGATGTACTTGAGTAGAAGTACTTGAGTAGAAGTACTTGAGTAGATGTACTTGAGTAGATGTACTTGAGTACATCTACTTGAGTAGATGTACTCAAGTAGAAGTACTTGAGTAGATGTACTTGAGTAGATGTACTTGAGTAGAAGTACTTGAGTAGATGTACTTGAGTAGAAGTACTTGAGTAGATGTACTTGAGTAGAAGTACTTGAGTAGAAGTACTTGAGTAGATGTACTTGAGTAGATGTACTTGAGTAGATGTACTTGAGTACATCTACTTGAGTAGATGTACTCAAGTAGAAGTACTTGAGTAGATGTACTTGAGTAGATGTACTTGAGTAGATGTACTTGAGTAGATGTACTCGAGTAGAAGTACTTGAGTAGATGTACTCGAGTAGAAGTACTTGAGTAGATGTACTCGAGTAGAAGTACTTGAGTAGATGTACTCGAGTAGAAGTACTTGAGTAGATGTACTTGAGTACATCTACTTGAGTAGATGTACTCAAGTAGAAGTACTTGAGTAGATGTACTTGAGTAGATGTACTCGAGTAGAAGTACTTGAGTAGATGTACTTGAGTAGATGTACTCGAGTAGAAGTACTTGAGTAGAAGTACTTGAGTAGATGTACTTGAGTAGAAGTACTTGAGTAGATGTACTTGAGTAGATGTACTTGAGTAGATGTACTTGAGTACATCTACTTGAGTAGATGTACTCGAGTAGAAGTACTTGAGTAGATGTACTTGAGTAGATGTACTCGAGTAGAAGTACTTGAGTAGATGTACTTGAGTAGAAGTACTTGAGTAGATGTACTTGAGTAGAAGTACTTGAGTAGATGTACTTGAGTAGATGTACTTGAGTAGATGTACTTGAGTACATCTACTTGAGTAGATGTACTCAAGTAGAAGTACTTGAGTAGATGTACTTGAGTAGATGTACTTGAGTAGAAGTACTTGAGTAGATGTACTTGAGTAGATGTACTTGAGTAGAAGTACTTGAGTAGATGTACTTGAGTAGATGTACTTGAGTAGAAGTACTTGAGTAGAAGTACTTGAGTAGATGTACTTGAGTAGATGTACTTGAGTAGATGCACTTAGTTCCAGCGTGCTGAGAGTCGGTGATATTAGAGAGCGGACCGCCAGATGCAGACTGACAGGATGACCGTTAACAGACTGGATTGTTACCCAAGGAATGTTAACAAATCCTCCTCCTATCACACCTCGTCTCCTATCACACCTCGTATCCTATCACACCTCGTCTCCTATCACACCTCGTCTCCTATCACACCTCGTATCCTATCACACCTCGTCTCCTATCACACCTCGTCTCCTATCACACCTCGTATCCTATCACACCTCGTCTCCTATCACAGCTCGTCTCCTATCACACCTCGTATCCTATCACACCTCGTATCCTATCACACCTCGTCTCCTATCACACCTCTTCTCCTATCACACCTAGTCTCCTATCACACCTCGTCTCCTATCACACCTCGTCTCCTATCACACCTCGTATCCTATCACACCTCGTCTCCTATCACACCTCGTCTCCTATCACAGCTCGTCTCCTATCACACCTCGTATCCTATCACACCTCGTATCCTATCACACCTCGTCTCCTATCACACCTTGTCTCCTATCACACCTCGTCTCCTATCACACCTAGTATTCTATCACACCTAGTCTCCTATCACACCTCCTATCACACCTCGTCTCCTATCACACCTCGTCTCCTATCACACCTCCTATCACACCTCGTCTCCTATCACACCTCGTCTCCTATCACACCTCCTATCACACCTCGTCTCCTATCACACCTCGTCTCCTATCACAGCTCGTCTCCTATCACACCTCGTATCCTATCACACCTCGTCTCCTATCACACCTCATCATATCACACCTCGTATCCTATCACACCTCGTATCACGGCTCATCTCCTATCACACCTCGTATCACGGCTCGTCTCCTATCACACCTCGTATCACGGCTCATCTCCTATCACACCTCGTATCACGGCTCGTCTCCTATCACACCTCGTATCACGGCTCGTCTCCTATCACACCTCGTCTCCTATCACATCTCGTATCACAGCTCGTCTCCTATCACACCTCGTCTCCTATCACACCTTGTATCCTATCACACCTCGTATCCTATCACACCTCGTATCACAGCTCGTCTCCTATCACACCTCGTATCCTAACACACCTCGTATCCTATCACACCTCGTATCACAGCTCGTCTCCTATCACAGCTCGTCTCCTATCACACCTCCTATCCTATCACACCTCGTATCCTATCACACCTCGTATCACAGCTCGTCTCCTATCACACCTCGTCTCCTATCACACCTCGTATCCTATCACACCTCGTATCACAGCTCGTCTCCTATCACACCTCGTATCACAGCTCGTCTCCTATCACACCTCGTCTCCTTTCACACCTCGTCTCCTGTCACACCTCGTCTCCTATCAAACCTCGTCTCCTTTCACACCTCGTCTCCTATCACACCTCGTCTCCTATCACACCTCGTATCACACCTCGTCTCCTTTCACACCTCGTCTCCTATCACACCTCGTCTCCTATCACACCTCCTATCACACCTCGTCTCCTATCACACCTCGTCTCCTATCACAGCTCGTCTCCTATCACACCTCGTATCCTATCACACCTCGTCTCCTATCACACCTCATCATATCACACCTCGTATCCTATCACACCTCGTATCACGGCTCATCTCCTATCACACCTCGTATCACGGCTCGTCTCCTATCACACCTCGTCTCCTATCACATCTCGTATCACAGCTCGTCTCCTATCACACCTCGTATCCTATCACACCTCGTATCACAGCTCGTCTCCTATCACACCTCGTCTCCTATCACACCTCGTATCCTATCACACCTCGTATCACAGCTCGTCTCCTATCACACCTCGTATCCTATCACACCTCGTATCCTATCACACCTCGTATCACAGCTCGTCTCCTATCACACCTCCTATCCTATCACACCTCGTATCCTATCACACCTCGTATCACAGCTCGTCTCCTATCACACCTCGTATCCTATCACACCTCGTATCACAGCTCGTCTCCTATCACACCTCGTATCACAGCTCGTCTCCTATCACACCTCGTCTCCTTTCACACCTCGTCTCCTGTCACACCTCGTCTCCTATCACACCTCGTCTCCTTTCACACCTAATCTCCTATCACACCTCGTCTCCTATCACACCTCGTATCACAGCTCGTCTCCTGTCACACCTCGTCTTCTGTCACACCTCGTCTCCTGTCACACCTCGTCTCCTTTCACACCTCGTCTCCTGTCATACTTCGTCTCCTGTCACACCTAGTCTCCTATCACACCTCGTCTCCTATCACACCTCGTATCACAGCTCGTCTCCTATCACACCTCGTCTCCTATCAAACCTTGTCTCCTATCACACCTCGTATCACAGCTCGTCTCCTTTCACACCTCGTCTCCTGTCACACCTCGTCTCCTTTCACACCTCGTCTCCTGTCACACCTCGTCTCCTGTCACACCTCGTCTCCTGTCATATCTCGTCTCCTTTCACACCGTGTCTCCTATCACACCTCGTCTCCTTTCACACCTCGTCTCCTTTCACACCTCGTCTCCTATCACACCTCGTCTCCTATCACACCTCGTATCACAGCTCGTCTCCTGTCACACCTCGTCTCCTGTCACACCTCGTCGCCTATCACACCTCGTCTCCTATCACACCTCGTCTCCTATCACACCTCGTCTCCTATCACACCTCGTATCCTATCACACCTCGTATCCTATCACACCTCGTATCACAGCTCGTCTCCTATCACACCTCGTATCCTAACACACCTCGTATCCTATCACACCTCGTATCACAGCTCGTCTCCTATCACACCTCGTATCCTATCACACCTCGTATCACAGCTCGTATCCTATCACACCTCGTATCACAGCTCGTCTCCTGTCACACCTCGTCTCCTATCACACCTCGTCTCCTATCACACCTCCTATCCTATCACACCTCGTATCCTATCACACCTCGTATCACAGCTCGTCTCCTATCACACCTCGTATCCTATCACACCTCGTATCCTATCACACCTCGTATCACAGCTCGTCTCCTATCACACCTCCTATCCTATCACACCTCGTATCACAGCTCGTCTCCTATCACACCTCGTCTCCTATCACACCTCGTATCCTATCACACCTCGTATCACAGCTCGTCTCCTATCACACCTCGTATCACAGCTCGTCTCCTATCACACCTCGTCTCCTTTCACACCTCGTCTCCTGTCACACCTCGTCTCCTATCACACCTCGTCTCCTTTCACACCTCGTCTCCTATCACACCTCGTCTCCTATCACACCTCGTATCACAGCTCGTCTCCTGTCACACCTCGTCTTCTGTCACACCTCGTCTCCTTTCACACCTCGTCTCCTGTCACACTTCGTCTCCTGTCACACCTAGTCTCCTATCACACCTCGTCTCCTATCACACCTCGTCTCCTATCACACCTCGTATCACAGCTTGTCTCCTATCACACCTCGTCTCCTATCAAACCTTGTCTCCTATCACACCTCGTATCACAGCTCGTCTCCTTTCACACCTCGTCTCCTGTCACACCTCGTCTCCTTTCACACCTCGTCTCCTGTCACACCTCGTATCCTTTCACACCTCGTCTCCTGTCACACCTCGTCTCCTGTCACACCTCGTCTCCTGTCATATCTCGTCTCCTTTCACACCGTGTCTCCTATCACACCTCGTCTCCTTTCACACCTCGTCTCCTTTCACACCTCGTCTCCTTTCACACCTCGTCTCCTATCACACCTCGTATCACAGCTCGTCTCCTGTCACACCTCGTCGCCTATCACACCTCGTCTCCTATCACAACTCGTATCACAGCTCGTCTCCTATCACACCTCGTCTCCTGTCACACCTCGTCTCCTTTCACACCTCGTCTCCTGTCACACTTCATCTCCTGACACACCTCGTCTCCTATCACACTTCGTCTCCTATCATACCTCGTATCACACCTCGTCTCCTATCATACCTCGTCTACTATCACACCTCGTCTCCTATCACACCTCGTCTCCCACAACCTCCAGTGGGTGGCTGGGACTTTAGTGACTTCAGTGACTTTAGTGAAATCAAAATTTACAAAACAATTAGAAATCTGTTTAATCACATCTCATACCCTATAGTATAGTATAGTATAATATAGTATAGTATAATATAGTATAGTATAATATAGTATAATATAGTATAGTATAATATAGTATAGTATAGTATAATATAGTATAGTATAGTATAATATAGTATAGTATAATATAGTATAGTATAATATAGTATAATATAGTATAGTATAATATAGTATAGTATAGTATAATATAGTATAGTATAGTATAGTATAGTATAGTATAATATAGTATAGTATAATATAGTATAGTATAATATAGTATAATATAGTATAGTATAATATAGTATAGTATAGTATAATATAGTATAGTATAGTATAGTATAGTATAGTATAGTATAATATAGTATAGTATAATATAGTATAGTATAATATAGTATAATATAATATAGTATAATATAGTATAGTATAATATAGTATAGTATAGTATAATATAGTATAGTATAGTATAATATAGTATAGTATAGTATAATATAGTATAATATAGTATAATATAGTATAGTATAGTATAATATAGTATAGTATAATATAATATAGTATAATATAGTATAATATAGTATAGTATAGTATAGTATAATAGAGTATAGTATAGTATAATATAGTATAGTATAATATAGTATAGTATAATATAGTATAATATAGTATAGTATAATATAGTATAGTATAATATAGTATAGTATAGTATAATATAGTATAATATAGTATAGTATAATATAGTATAGTATAGTATAATATAGTATAGTATAATATAGTATAGTATAATATATTATAATATAGTATAGTATAATATAGTATTGTATAGTATAGTATAATATAGTATAGTATAATATAATATAGTATAATATAGTATAGTATAATATAGTATAGTATAATATAGTATAGTATAATATAGTATAGTATAGTATAATATAGTATAGTATAATATAGTATAGTATAGTATAATATAGTATAGTATAGTATAATATAGTATAGTATAATATAGTATAATATAGTATAGTATAGTATAGTATAATATAGTATAGTATAATATAGTATAGTATAGTATAATATAGTATAATATGGTATAGTATAATATAGTATAGTATAGTATAATATAGTATAGTATAATATAGTATAGTATAGTATAATATAGTATAGTATAATATAGTATAGTATAGTATAGTATAATATAGTATAGTATAATATAGTATAGTATAGTATAATATAGTATAATATAGTATAGTATAATATAGTATAATATAGTATAGTATAGTATAATATAGTATAGTATAATATAGTATAGTATAATATAGTATAGTATAGTATAATATAGTATAATATAGTATAGTATAATATAGTATAATATAATATAGTATAGTATAATATAGTATAATATAGTATAGTATAGTATAATATAGTATAGTATAATATAGTATAGTATAGTATAATATAGTATAATATAGTATAGTATAGTATAGTATAATATAGTATAATATAGTATAGTATAATATAGTATAGTATAATATAGTATAGTATAATATAGTATAATATAGTATAGTATAGTATAATATAGTATAGTATAGTATAATATAGTATAATATAGTATAATATAGTATAGTATAGTATAATATAATATAGTATAGTATAATATAGTATAGTATAATATAGTATAGTATAATATAGTATAATATAGTATAGTATAGTATAATATAGTATAGTATAGTATAATATAGTATAGTATAGTATAGTATAGTATAGCATAATATAGTATCATATAGTATAGTATAGTATAATATAGTATAGTATAGTATAGTATAATATAGTATCATATAGTATAGTATAGTATAATATAGTATAGTATAGTATAGTATAATATAGTATCATATAGTATAATATAGTATAATATAGTATAGTATAGTATAATATAGTATAGTATAATATAGTATAGTATAGTATAGTATAGTATAATATAGTATAATATAGTATAGTATAGTATAGTATAGTATAATATAGTATAATATAGTATAGTATAGTATAGTATAATATAGTATAGTATAGTATAATATAGTATAATATAGTATAGTATAGTATAATATAGTATAGTATAGTATAATATAGTATAGTATAGTATAGTATAGTATAATATAGTATAGTATAATATAGTATAGTATAATATAGTATAGTATAATATAGTATAATATAGTATAGTATAGTATAATATAGTATAGTATAGTATAATATAGTATAGTATAGTATAATATAGTATAGTATAATATAGTATAGTATAATATAGTATAGTATAATATAGTATAATATAGTATAGTATAATATAGTATAGTATAGTATAATATAGTATAGTATAGTATAGTATAGTATAGTATAATATAGTATCATATAGTATAGTATAGTATAATATAGTATAGTATAGTATAGTATAGTATAATATAGTATAGTATAGTATAATATAGTATAGTATAGTATAGTATAGTATAATATAGTATAGTATAATATAGTATAGTATAATATAGTATAGTATAGTATAGTATAATATAGTATAATATAGTATCATATAGTATAGTATAGTATAATATAGTATAGTATAGTATAGTATAATATAGTATAATATAGTATAGTATAGTATAGTATAATATAGTATCATATAGTATAATATAGTATAATATAGTATAGTATAATATAGTATAGTATAATATAGTATAGTATAGTATAGTATAGTATAATATAGTATAATATAGTATAGTATAGTATAGTATAATATAGTATAATATAGTATAGTATAGTATAGTATAGTATAATATAGTATAGTATAGTATAGTATAGTATAATATAGTATAGTATAGTATAGTATAGTATAATATAGTATAATATAGTATAGTATAGTATAGTATAATACTATACCTATATAGATAGGTATAGTATAGTATAGTATAATATAGTATAGTATAGTATAGTATAGTATAATATAGTATAATATAGTATAGTATAGTATAGTATAGTATAATATAGTATAGTATAGTATAGTATAGTATAATATAGTATAGTATAGTATAGTATAATATAGTATAGTATAGTATAGTATAATATAGTATAGTATAATATAGTATAGTATAGTATAATATAGTATAGTATAGTATAGTATAGTATAGTATAATATAGTATAGTATAGTATAATATAGTATAATATAGTATAATATAGTATAGTATAGTATAATATAGTATAGTATAGTATAATATAGTATAGTATAGTATAGTATAGTATAATATAGTATAATATAGTATAATATAGTATAATATAGTATAGTATAGTATAATATAGTATAGTATAGTATAGTATAATATAGTATAGTATAGTATAATATAGTATAGTATAGTATAGTATAGTATAGTATAGTATAGTATCTATCCCTATAGTATCCTACAGAATCTCAATTACACAAATCTATCAGAAAGAAACTCTTCACGTTACCAACTACATATCTTAAAATCCCCCAGAACTCCCAAAGCAAAAGAAATCCATTTTAACATATTAAACGGAGTGTATTATATCTATATCTATATCTATTTATATTTATATTTATATAGATAGATATAGATATAGATATAGATATCGATATATATCCATCCAGTGATTTGTTGCGACAACGATTTGGAATTGAAACCAATAACTGTGTATTTTGTGATGATTCTGAAACTACTGATCATTTATGTTGTCATTGTATTCTGGAGCTTCATGGCTTCATATATACATGATATACATATACATATATACATGACTGACCTAATCTAAAGTTTCTCATCTGGAGGACTTCTCTCTAAACGACATTGTTTACGGTGTTTATGTTGTTTACGGTGTTTATGTTGTTTATGGTGTTTACGTTGTTTACGGTGTTTACGTTGTTTATGGTGTTTACGTTGTTTACGGTGTTTACGTTTTTTACGTTGTTTACGTTGTTTACGGTGTTTATGTTGTTTACGGTGTTTATGTTGTTTATGGTGTTTACGGTGTTTACGTTGTTTACGTTGTTTACGGTGTTTACGTTTTTTACGTTGTTTACGTTGTTTACGGTGTTTATGTTGTTTATGGTGTTTACGGTGTTTATGTTGTTTATGGTGTTTACGGTGTTTACGGTGTTTACGTTTTTTACGTTGTTTACGGTGTTTATGTTGTTTACGGTGTTTACGGTGTTTATGTTGTTTATGGTGTTTACGGTGTTTACGGTGTTTACGTTTTTTACGTTGTTTACGGTGTTTATGTTGTTTACGGTGTTTATGTTTTTACGTGTTTACGGTGTTTATGTTGTTTATGGTGTTTACGGTGTTGATGGACAATAACAAAGAGGACTTTCTGCTGACATTCTCATTCTTGGAAAATTGTATTTGCACAAATCCAAGTATATGAAAGGTAAACCTGGTTTAATGTGTTTCATTCTGAGTTTCTTTCTGACATAAAAGCCCTTAAAGTCATGAAAAACAACATGCATTGAAACTTCTTAGTATAATAGAAGAATATGAATTACAGGTACAGCCCTATAGCCCTTAATTTATTATTATTATTAATATTATTATTATTATTATTATTAATATGAATTACAGGTACAGCCCTATAGCCCTTAATTTATTATTATTATTATTATTATTAATATTAATATGAATTACAGGTACAGCCCTTAATTTATTATTATTATTATTATTATTATTAATATGAATTACAGGTACAGCCCTATAGCCCTTAATTTATTATTATTATTATTATTATTAATATGAATTACAGGTACAGCCCTATAGCCCTTAATTTATTATTATTATTATTATTATTATTAATATGAATTACAGGTACAGCCCTATAGCCCTTAATTTAATTTATTATTATTATTATTAATATGAATTACAGGTACAGCCCTATAGCCCTTAATTTAATTTATTATTATTAATATTAATATGAATTACAGGTACAGCCCTATAGTCCTTAATTTAATTTATTATTATTATTATTATTATTAATATGAATTACAGGTACAGCCCTATAGCCCTTAATTTAATTTATTATTATTAATAATAATATGAATTACAGGTACAGCCCTATAGTCCTTCATTTAATTTATTATTATTATTATTATTATTAATATGAATTACAGGTACAGCCCTATAGCCCTTCATTTAATGTATTATTATTTTCATGTATAATTGTATATATTGTATTTGTTCTTGTCTTTAACTCTAATGCAGTGATCTATGAACTCTAATGCAGTGATCTATGAACTCTAATGCAGTGATCTATGAACTGTAATGCAGTGATCTATGAACTCTAATGCAGTGATCTAAATGATCTATGAACTGTAATGCAGTGATCTATGAACTGTAATGCAGTGATCTATGAACTGTAATGCAGTGATCTAAATGATCTATGAACTGTAATGCAGTGATCTATGAACTCTAATGCAGTGATCTATGAACTGTAATGCAGTGATCTAAATGATCTATGAACTGTAATGCAGTGATCTATGAACTCTAATGCAGTGATCTATGAACTCTAATGCAGTGATCTATGAACTGTAATGCAGTGATCTATGAACTCTAATGCAGTGATCTATGAACTCTAATGCAGTGATCTATGAACTGTAATGCAGTGATCTATGAACTGTAATGCAGTGATCTATGAACTCTAATGCAGTGAACTATGAACTCTAATGCAGTGAACTATGAACTCTAATGCAGTGATCTAAATGATCTATGAACTTTAATGCAGTGATCTAAATGATCTATGAACTCTAATGCAGTGATCTAAATGATCTGTGAGCTCTAAAGCAGTGATCTAAATGATCTGTGAGCTCTAAAGCAGTGATCTAAATGATCTGTGAACTCTAATACAGTGATCTGTGAGCTCTAAAGCAGTGATCTAAATGATCTGTGAGCTCTAATGCAGTGATCTAAATGATCGTGAGCTCTAATGCAGTGATCTAAATGATCTGTGAGCTCTAAAGCAGTGATCAAAATGATTTGTGAGCTCTAATGCAGTGATCTAAATGATCGTGAGCTCTAATGCAGTGATCTAAATGATCTGTGAGCTCTAATGCAGTGATCTAAATGATCTGTGAGCTCTAAAGCAGTGATCTAAATGATCTATGAACTCTAATGCAGTGATCTAAATGATCTGTGAGCTCTAATGCAGTGATCTAAATGATCTGTGAGCTCTAAAGCAGTGATCTAAATGATCTGTGAGCTCTAATGCAGTGATCTGTGAGCTCTAAAGCAGTGATCTGAATGATCTGTGAGCTCTAATGCAGTGATCTAAATGATCTGTGAGCTCTAATGCAGTGATCTAAATGATCTGTGAGCTCTAATGCAGTGATCTAAATGATCTGTGAGCTCTAAAGCAGCGATCTAAATGATCTGTGAGCTCTAATGCAGCGATCTAAATGATCTGTGAGCTCTAAAGCAGTGATCTAAATGATCTGTGAGCTCTAATGCAGCGATCTAAATGATCTGTGAGCTCTAATGCAGTGATCTAAATGATCTGAGCGCTCTAATGCAGTGATCTAAATGATCTGAGCGCTCTAAAGCAGTGATCTAAATGATCTGAGAGCTCTAATGCAGTGATCTAAATGATCTGTGAGCTCTAATGCAGTGATCTAAATGATCTGAGAGCTCTAATGCAGTGATCTAAATGATCTGAGAGCTCTAATGCAGTGATCTAAATGATCTGTGAGCTCTAATGCAGTGATCTAAATGATCTGTGAGCTCTAATGCAGTGATCTAAATGATCTGTGAGCTCTAAAGCAGTGATCTAAATGATCTGTGAGCTCTAATGCAGCGATCTAAATGATCTGTGAGCTCTAAAGCAGTGATCTAAATGATCTGTGAGCTCTAATGCAGCGATCTAAATGATCTGTGAGCTCTAATGCAGTGATCTAAATGATCTGAGCGCTCTAAAGCAGTGATCTAAATGATCTATGAACTCTAATGCAGTGATCTAAATGATCTGTGAGCTCTAAAGCAGTGATCTAAATGATCTGAGAGCTCTAAAGCAGTGATCTAAATGATCTGAGAGCTCTAATGCAGTGATCTAAATGATCTGTGAGCTCTAATGCAGTGATCTAAATGATCTGAGAGCTCTAATGCAGTGATCTAAATGATCTGTGAGCTCTAATGCAGTGATCTAAATGATCTGTGAGCTCTAATGCAGTGATCTAAATGATCTGTGAGCTCTAATGCAGTGATCTAAATGATCTGAGAGCTCTAATGCAGTGATCTAAATGATCTGGGAGCGCTAAAGCAGTGATCTAAATGATCTGTGAACTCTAATACAGTGATCTAAATGATCTGAGAGCTCTAATGCAGTGATCTGAGAGCTCTAATGCAGTGATCTAAATGATCTGAGAGCTCTAATACAGTGATCTAAATGATCTGAGAGCTCTAATGCAGTGATCTGAGAGCTCTAATGCAGTGATCTAAATGATCTGAGAGCTCTAAAGCAGTGATCTAAATGATCTGAGAGCTCTAATGCAGTGATCTAAATGATCTGAGAGCTCTAATGCAGTGATCTAAATGATCTGAGAGCTCTAATGCAGTGATCTAAATGATCTGAGAGCTCTAATGCAGTGATCTAAATGATCTGAGAGCTCTAATGCAGTGATCTAAATGATCTGAGACTTGTTGGTTGTAAATTTGAATTAGTTTAATTTAATTAAAAAGCCTGTATGTTACTGGTGGATTTGATTTAAGCCGAATGAACGTGCGTGTTGTCGTGGTTCCAGTGCAGTGCGTGGTGTTCTGTGAGGTCGTGCGTGAGTCGTGTGAACGCGCATCAGCAGCAGAATGAAGCAGATTGTGAACGGAGTCTGGTGCGAGTCTCTCTGTGAGTCTCTCTGCTCTCTAACAGCCCGCTGGAGCCCGGAGGCCGGCGGCAGGGTAACCGGTAACACGTCTGTCGGTGTCACCGGTTGAATGAAACACTTTAAACACTCTAAACACTTTAAACACTTTAAATAAACCTGAGATCACCCACCTGCTAGCAGCGGGATGGGGGGCGCCATGTTTGCGTGTACCGGAAGAAGGAAGGCTGTCTCCCGGAAATACGTCAGAGCAGAAGTAGGCGGGCCTCTCAGTGCCACATCAGCAAACTGTCCGTCAGTCTGCTGCGACGCGTCATCAACAACGCGTCTTCAACAACACTTTAAAACACTTATACTAATTTATTATTTATTATAGCGTCTTTATATCACCAACCAGCGAGCTGAGCTCAATTAATAACAAACAGCTTGATTTTATAAAAAGTTAAACTTCAGAAGCTGCGTCAAGTTACTGAGGGTGAGGGGACTTCCGCTTTCAAAGTAAAAGACCAGTGTGTTAAAGGACCAGTGTGTACCAATTAGAGGATCTATGGATCTATATATCATATTAATAACTATGTTTTCTTTAGTTTATAATCACCTGATAATAATAAGAATCATGTTTTCATTACACACACACGCACACATATATATACTGTATATATATGTATATATATACATGTATATATATACATATATATATATATATATAAATATATAAATATATATACTGTGTGTATATACAGATTAGTATATGTTACACATTATACTTATTTTTAATTATTTAAAAATAATAAATACAGTATAATATAATAATATAGATAAATATATTTAGTCTATACACAGATACAACAAAGCATATTTCTTGTCTGTGGCCATAAACCGGATTCTGGGTCTGGTTCTGGTTCTGGGTCTGAGCAGGAGGTTTTATTTTGAAAGAGCGCATAGGAAGTTGTGTTCTGACAGGCAGTAACTTTCCGCGGGAAGTGGTAGTGGAGGGGGCGGGGCTTCGTGTTAGTGAAGACGTCACCAGACAGAGCAGCTCCCAGTCCGCCAGCAGCAGCACACACCGCAGCAGAAGAAGAACAGAACGTCACCATTAAATAACCTAACAAACACCAACAAACAAGAAACAACACGAAGACACGATGGTGGCTAAGCAGAGGATCCGCATGGCCAACGAGAAGCACAGCAAGAACATCACCCTGAGAGGCAACGTGGCCAAGACCACGGTGAGTCCCGAGCAGCTGACACACTGGGTCATACTGGGACTCTACTGAAACCAGTTCATTAGAACCAGTTCATACTGGGACTCTACTGAAACCAGTTCATTAGAACCAGTTCATACTGGGACTCTACTGAAACCAGTTCATTAGAACCAGTTCATACTGGGACTCTACTGAAACCAGTTCATTAGAACCAGTTCATACTGGGACTCTACTGAAACCAGTTCATTAGAACCAGTTCATACTGGGACTCTACTGAAACCAGTTCATTAGAACCAGTTCACACTGGGACTCTACTGAAACCAGTTCATTAGAACCAGTTCACACTGGGACTCTACTGAAACCAGTTCATTAGAACCAGTTCACACTGGGACTCTACTGAAACCAGTTCATTAGAACCAGTTCACACTGGGACTCTACTGAAACCAGTTCATTAGAACCAGTTCACACTGGGACTCTACTGAAACCAGTTCATTAGAACCAGTTCATACTGGGACTCTACTGAAACCAGTTCATTAGAACCAGTTCATACTGGGACTCTACTGAAACCAGTTCATTAGAACCAGTTCACACTGGGACTCTACTGAAACCAGTTCATTAGAACCAGTTCATACTGGGACTCTACTGAAACCAGTTCATTAGAACCAGTTCATACTGGGACTCTACTGAAACCAGTTCATTAGAACCAGTTCATACTGGGACTCTACTGAAACCAGTTCATTAGAACCAGTTCATACTGGGACTCTACTGAAACCAGTTCATTAGAACCAGTTCATACTGGGACTCTACTGAAACCAGTTCATTAGAACCAGTTCATACTGGGACTCTACTGAAACCAGTTCATTAGAACCAGTTCATACTGGGACTCTACTGAAACCAGTTCATTAGAACCAGTTCATACTGGGACTCTACTGAAACCAGTTCATTAGAACCAGTTCATACTGGGACTCTACTGAAACCAGTTCATTAGAACCAGTTCATACTGGGACTCTACTGAAACCAGTTCATTAGAACCAGTTCATACTGGGACTCTACTGAAACCAGTTCATTAGAACCAGTTCATACTGGGACTCTACTGAAACCAGTTCATTAGAACCAGTTCATACTGGGACTCTACTGAAACCAGTTCATTAGAACCAGTTCATACTGGGACTCTACTGAAACCAGTTCATTAGAACCAGTTCACACTGGGACTCTACTGAAACCAGTTCATTAGAACCAGTTGATAGTGGGAGCAGCAGACACCCAGTCCAGACTGGTGTTCTAAATGAAAAATGGCAACTGGGAAAGATTCTCAACCAATCAGGAGCCAGAAAAACCAGTTTAATAAATACTGACTGGAATACTGACATGTTTTCATCTGTTATATATAATAATACACGTATAATCATAGTTTATATATCTTTATACTGTATATATAAACTATTATTATACATATAATAATAGTTTATATATATATAATAATAGTTTATATACATATAATAATAGTTTATATATATATAATAATAGTTTATATATATATAATAATAGTTTATATACATATAATAATAGTTTATATATATATAAACTATTATTATACATATAATAATAGTTTATATACATATAATAATAGTTTATATATATATAAACTATTATTATACATATAATAATAGTTTATATATATATAATAATAGTTTATATACATATAATAATAGTTTATATACATATAAACTATTATTATACATATAATAATAGTTTATATATATATAATAATAGTTTATATACATATAATAATAGTTTATATATATATAAACTATTATTATACATATAATAATAGTTTATATATATATATATATTCAGTGTGGATGGAAAGCACAAAAACAGAAATATAAAATAAAACTGTTAAAAACTGAGATAATAATAATAATAAATGAAAACTATTCAAATCATCTCGTGACGTAAAGTAACAGGATTATTTCTGTTATTTTATAATTATCATACGACAGAGACAATAACCAGATTATCTTCTGATCACATCACCAACAGATCAATCAATCAATCACTGTGATTGGGTGATCAGTTCAGATCAATGAGAGCGAGATGCAGCAGACTGAGTTCTTAATGAGTCAAACATCAGACAGCAGCTGCATCATGTAATTATACTAATTATTAGTATTGTTATTAATGCTGTGTGTGTGTGTGTGTGTGTGTGTTTCAGAGGAGTGTGGTGGAGGATAAAGGTGTGGGTCCGTGGCTGCTCGCCCTCTTCATCTTCGTCGTCTGTGGATCAGGTGAGTCTTCATCATCACATATAGAAACATCTAATTAATATCATATATAATAATAATGTCTGATCATCATGACATCATTTATTAACATCACACCGTCTGTGTTTAGGAATACATGTTAGCATGTTAGGAAAATAAGATCAAAATAATAATACTCATAAAAAGACACATAAGAGGGTAATATATATCTATAGATATATATAAACAGTGTATTATCAGCTGTTGTGACGGTAGCTCCGCCCCTGCTGACGTCAGGCGGTGGGGGCGGGGCTTAGCGCCCAGTATAAATGTCACTCTGACCGGTGACAGAAATCAATAATAACTATAACTAAATCAATAAAGAGAAACACCTGATGTGATGCTCAGATGTGACAGAGATCAATCAGTAACCCATGACAACAGACTCATTAATATTTACATGAATAACACCTGCATGTCTCTGCAGCCATCTTCCAGATCATCCAGAGCATCAGGATGGGCATGTAGTGATGTCACCAGCAGGGGGCGGGGCCAGGACAGCGAGCGAGTGTCTGGAAGAACCAAGACGACCAACATCACGAGAGCGTCGCGGCCCCGCCCCGACCTGGACCCCAACCTGAACCCCGACCTGGACCCCAACCTGAACCCCGACCTGGACCTGAACTCCGACCGGGACCTGGACCCGCCCCGACCTGAACCCCGACCTGGACCCTCCGGAACATTCCTGAACTCTGTCAGCTGTCTGCCCCCCCCCGTTGTGGGTGTTGGTTGAAGGCGGCGCCGCCCGCTGACCTTCTCACTGTTTCTGCCTGTAAACCAGCAGCCATCCACGTGCCTTTCTCTGTTTACCTGAGCTTCAGCCTTTAGCCCCGCCCCCTCTGATTACACCTTATCAGAGAGGGGGGGAGGGGGGGGGGGGGGGTCATAGTCCAACCTGCTCCTTTAATCCAGAGACCAAAACACAAACCTTCGTTACCTGATCCACTTTACCTGCTGCTTCACATTCCAGTCTGACCTCAGATCTGTCTTCTTCCTCCTCTTCCTCTTCATCCTCTCTTCTTCCTCCTCCTCCTCTCCTCTTCCTCTTCATCCTCCTCCTCCTCCTCTCCTCTTCCTCTTCCTCCTCCTCTTCTTCCTCCCTCTCCTCTCCTCCTCCTCCTCTGTAATGATGATGAAGGTCTTTTGAATCAGAAGCTGTGGAGGTGTGTTCACCAGGTGTGTCTGCACTGTGTGCAGCTTCACCTGAACAATCATGTTCACGTAATAAAGATTAATTTTTAAGATGGACTTTGTTGTTGTGTTGTTGTGTTGTTGTTGTTGTGTTGTTTTGTTGTGTTTTGTTGTGTTGTTGTTGTGTTGTTTTGTTGTGTTTTGTTGTGGTGTTGTTGTGTTGTGTTGTTGTTTTGTTGTGTTGTTGTTGTTTCATGTCTGAACATTAATGTTGTTGATGGAGCTGATGTGGTTCTGACCTGCTGGTCCTCCTGGTTCTGGACTGCACTGTATGAGGACCCAGTAGTGCTGGTTCTGGAGGTTCTGGAGGTTCTGGAGGTGCAGTAGCTGAGACGCTCCAGCAGGAGAAGCTAGATGTGTTAGAACTGGTTGAATCAGACTCATGAACCAAAGTCACTTCAGTGATGTCACCGTTTAGATGTGCTAATAAAGCTAACAGCTAACAGCACGCTAGCTGACATAATCAATAACTTCATATTACTGATCAGCTGATGGATATTAGACGCTAACAGCTCGCTAGCTGATGAACATTATTCCAGCTCGGTGGATTCTGACATTAAATGAAGTAATAAGACGAACAAACAAACACACAGTTTGTTAAACAGATTTATTTTTGGGACAAAAGTCAAACTGATTAAAGATAAAAACACAGCGATGCATTATGGGTAAAATAAATTCAATAGGTTATATTGCATCATGTGTTAATATTTCACTCACTAAATATTAAAACTCAATAAACTCAAAGTTTGGACTGATTACGAGGACACAATGTCACGCCTTGAGGACAGGATTACGAGGACACGATGTCGCACCTTGAGGACAGGATTACGAGGACACGATGTCACGCCTTGACAGGATTACGAGGACACGATGTCACGCCTTGAGGACAGGATTACGAGGACACGATGTCACGCCTTGAGGACAGGATTACGAGGACACGATGTCACGCCTTGAGGACAGGATTACGAGGACACGATGTCACGCCTTGAGGACAGGATTACGAGGACACGATGTCACGCCTTGAGGACAGGATTACGAGGACATGATGTCACGCCTTGAGGACAGTATTACGAGGACATGATGTCACGCCTTGAGGACAGGATTACGAGGACACGATGTCACGCCTTGAGGACAGGATTACGAGGACACGATGTCACGCCTTGAGGACAGGATTACGAGGACACGATGTCACGCCTTGAGGACAGGATTACGAGGACACGATGTCACGCCTTGACAGGATTACGAGGACACGATGTCACACCTTGAGGACAGGATTACGAGGACACGATGTCACGCCTTGACAGGATTACGAGGACACGATGTCACGCCTTGAGGACAGGATTACGAGGACACGATGTCACGCCTTGAGGACAGGATTACGAGGACATGATGTCACGCCTTGAGGACAGGATTACGAGGACACGATGTTACGCCTTGAGGACAGGATTACGAGGACACGATGTCACGCCTTGAGGACAGGATTACGAGGACACGATGTCACGCCTTGAGGACAGGATTACGAGGACACGATGTCACGCCTTGAGGACAGGATTACGAGGACACGATGTCACGCCTTGAGGACAGGATTACAAGGACACAATGTCACGCCTTGAGGAGCGTTACGAGGACACAATGTCACGCCTTGAGGACAGGATTACGAGGACACGATGTCGCACCTTGAGGACAGGATTACGAGGACACGATGTCACGCCTTGACAGGATTACGAGGACACGATGTCACGCCTTGAGGACAGGATTACGAGGACACGATGTCACGCCTTGAGGACAGGATTACGAGGACACGATGTCACGCCTTGAGGACAGGATTACGAGGACACAATGTCACGCCTTGAGGACAGGATTACGAGGACACGATGTCACGCCTTGAGGACAGGATTACGAGGACACGATGTCGCACCTTGAGGACAGGATTACGAGGACACGATGTCACGCCTTGACAGGATTACGAGGACACGATGTCACACCTTGAGGACAGGATTACGAGGACACAATGTCACGCCTTGAGGACAGGATTACGAGGACACGATGTCACGCCTTGAGGACAGGATTACGAGGACACGATGTCGCACCTTGAGGACAGGATTACGAGGACACGATGTCACGCCTTGACAGGATTACGAGGACACGATGTCACGCCTTGAGGACAGGATTACGAGGACACGATGTCACGCCTTGAGGACAGGATTACGAGGACACGATGTCACGCCTTGAGGACAGGATTACGAGGACACGATGTCACGCCTTGAGGACAGGATTACGAGGACACGATGTCACGCCTTGAGGACAGGATTACGAGGACACGATGTCACGCCTTGAGGACAGGATTACGAGGACATGATGTCACGCCTTGAGGACAGGATTACGAGGACACGATGTCACGCCTTGAGGACAGGATTACGAGGACACGATGTCACGCCTTGAGGACAGGATTACGAGGACACGATGTCACGCCTTGAGGACAGGATTACGAGGACACGATGTCACGCCTTGAGGACAGGATTACGAGGACACGATGTCACGCCTTGACAGGATTACGAGGACACGATGTCACACCTTGAGGACAGGATTACGAGGACACGATGTCACGCCTTGACAGGATTACGAGGACACGATGTCACGCCTTGAGGACAGGATTACGAGGACACGATGTCACGCCTTGAGGACAGGATTACAAGGACATGAAGTCACGCCTTGAGGACAGGATTACAAGGACATGATGTCACGCCTTGAGGACAGGATTACAAGGACATGAAGTCACGCCTGGAGGAGCATTACGAGGACATGATGTCACGCCTGGAGGACAGGATTACGAGGACATGAAGTCACGCCTGGAGGAGCGTTACGAGGACACGATGTCACGCCTGGAGGACAGGATTACGAGGACATGATGTCACACCTTGAGGACAGGATTACAAGGACATGAAGTCACGCCTGGAAAAGCATTACGAGGACACAATGTCACGCCTGGAGGACAGGATTACGAGGACATGATGTCACACCTGGAGGACAGGATTACAAGGACATGAAGTCACGTCTGGAGGACAGGATTACGAGGACACGATGTCACGCCTGGAGGAGTATTACGAGGACATGATGTCACGCCTGGAGGACAGGATTACGAGGACATGACGTCACGCCTGGAGGAGTATTACGAGGACATGACGTCACGCCTTGAGGACAGGATTACGAGGACACGATGTCACGCCTGGAGGAGCGTTACGAGGACACGATGTCACGCCTGGAGGACAGGATTACGAGGACATGAAGTCACGCCTGGAGGACAGGATTACGAGGACATGACGTCACGCCTGGAGGAGTATTACGAGGACATGACGTCACGCCTGAAGGACAGGATTACGAGGACATGATGTCACGCCTGGAGGACAGGATTACGAGGACATGACGTCACGCCTGGAGGAGTATTACGAGGACATGACGTCACGCCTGAAGGACAGGATTACGAGGACATGATGTCACGCCTGGAGGAGTATTACGAGGACATGACGTCACGCCTGGAGGAGTATTACGAGGACATGACGTCACGCCTGAAGGACAGGATTACGAGGACATGACGTCACGCCTGGAGGAGTATTACGAGGACATGACGTCACGCCTGAAGGACAGGATTACGAGGACATGATGTCACGCCTGGAGGACAGGATTACGAGGACATGACGTCACGCCTGGAGGAGTATTACGAGGACATGAAGTCACGCCTGAAGGACAGGATTACGAGGACATGATGTCACGCCTGGAGGACAGGATTACGAGGACATGTCACGCCTGGAGGACAGGATTACGAGGACATGACGTCACGCCTGAAGGACAGGATTACGAGGACATGATGTCACGCCTGGAGGACAGGATTACGAGGACATGATGTCACGCCTGAAGGACAGGATTACGAGGACATGATGTCACGCCTGGAGGACAGGATTACGAGGACATGACGTCACGCCTGAAGGACAGGATTACGAGGACATGAGGTCACGCCTGGAGGACAGGATTACGAGGACATGACGTCACGCCTGGAGGACAGGATTACGAGGACATGACGTCACGCCTGAAGGACAGGATTACGAGGACATGAGGTCACGCCTGGAGGACAGGATTACGAGGACATGACGTCACGCCTGAAGGACAGGATTACGAGGACATGATGTCACGCCTGAAGGACAGGATTACGAGGACATGATGTCACGCCTGGAGGACAGGATTACGAGGACATGACGTCTGGTCCCAGGTCTAGAGGTCCTGTAAAGAGGTCCAGATCAGAGCGTCTTGCGGGTCCAGACGGATCCAGCGGTTCTGGAGACGTTAACAGCAGCGCTTCCCTTCATCACTTCATTCGTCGTTTTGTCCTCCCTCCTCTTCCTGGTCCTCAGCTGTTGGACGGCTGCTCTGGTTTCAGTCTGATGGCCCAGGAGTTGGCGGACACGACGTCTCCGCGGCGATGGACGCGGCAGGTGTAGACGCCCTCGTTGAACTCGTTGGCGACGATGCGGAGGTCTCGGTCCTTCATGACGATGTAGCCGGGGATGGAGGCGAGGAGCTGCTCGCCGTCTTTATACCAGCTGCAGGACAGACAGACACGTTAGAGACAAACGATGAAGACGATGTCTGTCCCTCGTCTTGGTCTTCCCAGCTGTGTCGGCGTTGATCAGCTGACCTGACTTTGGGCGGCGAGCGCAGGTTTTTGGTTCCACAGCGGAACCCGACCACCTTCCCCCGCGGAACCATCTTGATCTTCACGTTGGCCGAAGGAGGCGTCGGCGTGGCAACCGCCTCCAGAGGCTCTGGAAGACAGGAAGTGAGCGTCATACCGGAGACGGCGAGACGAGCCAATCGGGTTTCAGAGAGACGACCTCACCGTAGCAGACGTCACAGCGGTGAGGACAGTTCTTCCTCATGAAGGTCTTCCTCCGCTCGCAGAACCCCAGACGAGCCCACGGACCGCAGACCCGCTTCTTATCCACACATCCTGTACACACAAAGTACACACAAAGTACACACAGAGTACACACAGAGTACACACAGAGTACACACAAAGTACACACAGAGTACACACAGAGTACACAGAGTACACACAGAGTACACACAAGGTACACACAGAGTACACACAGAGTACACACAAAGTACACACAGAGTACACACAGAGTACACACAAAGTACACACAGAGTACACACAGAGTACACACAGAGTACACACAAGTCAGAAATGGTTCCTGTATAATCAGGTTTAGCAGCAGCCGGTCGCAGCCGGAGCTCAGGAGCTCAGGAGCTCAGGAGCCGGAGCTCAGGAGCTCAGGAGCTCAGGAGCTCAGGAGCTCAGGAGCTCAGGAGCTCAGGAGCTCAGGAGCTCAGGAGCCGGAGCTCAGGAGCTCAGGAGCTCAGGAGCCGGAGCTCAGGAGCTCAGGAGCTCAGGAGCCGGAGCTCAGGAGCTCAGGAGCTCAGGAGCTCAGGAGCTCAGGAGCTTCCTGTTTTAAGATACTGTGTGAACAACACTTTATTGTGAAACAACGACAGGAAGTGCTACCGTAGAGTCTCTGGATGCCCCACACGTCGTCCTGGGCGATGTTCCTCTGGCCCGTGTACGTGGCGTTGGGATGCATCAGAGCCTGAGGATCTCTGGAGTGCCACAGACCGAGAGCGTGACCGATCTCATGAGCAGCCACCTGGACCAGGTCGTTCAGCCACACACCTGTAGAGTCACATGATCAACACCTGTACAGGTACCTGGACTAGTACTAATAGTACTCCTGTCTCTGATACTACAGTACAGGTACCTTGTTTCCAGCTGAACCTGGACTAGTAGTAGTAGTAGTAGTAGTACTAGTAGTACTAGTATAGTAGCAGTACCTTGTTTCCAGCTGAACCTGGACTTGCCGAGGATCCAGAACTCGTGGTTGTCAAAGTGGATTTCTCCTCGCGGCGGCAGGAAGGCGTGAGCCAGCTCGCCGTTCAGACCGTCGAAACACGGGTGGAGAGGAGACCACCAGCAGTCGGTGTGGTTGAAGGTGTAGAAACCTAGAAACGCATGCACACGCGCACACACACACACACACACACACACACACACACACACACACACACACAGGTACATGATCTCAATGCGTTTTCTGACCTTTTTATTTTTATTTTTTATTTTGAAACTCCTCCACTTCCTGTCTACCTACCGATGGTGATGTCAGCGGCGGTGATGTCAGCGGTGGCGTTGCCGTCGGTAACCTCGGTGAAGGTGAGCGGAGACACGTCGCTCCACTTGGTGAAAGCGATGCTGATGGCCTTCCTGGTGTCCTCCACGTTCAGAGTGTTAGGAAACGCTAGGATCCTGAGAGACAGACAGAGAGACAGACAGGTAGAGAGACAGAGACAGGCAGAGAGAGAGACAGACAGGTAGAGAGACAGACAGACAGACAGGTAGAGGGACAGACAGGTAGAGAGACAGACAGAGACAGACAGGCAGAGAGAGAGACAGACAGGTAGAGGGACAGACAGAGAGAGAGACAGACAGGTAGAGAGACAGACAGGTAGATACAGAGAGACACAGAGAGAGACAGACAGGTAGAGAGACAGAGACAGACAGGTAGAGAGAGACAGACATACAGACAGACAGGTAGAGAGAGAGACAGGCAGGTAGAGAGAGACAGACAGGTAGAGAGACAGACAGGTAGAGAGACAGAGACAGACAGACAGACAGGTAGAGACAGACAGACAGGTAGAGACAGAGAGACAGGTATAGAGGGACAGACAGGTAGAGACAGAGAGACAGGTAGAGGGGGTTAGGACTCTAGGGTGTTCTGGTACCAAGTCCACTGTTTGTTATGGTCAGTCCAGGACTAGCACAGAAGTCCAACAGCAGAACACCACTCAGGTCCAGATCAGGAAGGTGGTTCCTCCCAATCAGCCTCCAGGGTTCTCTATCGTGGCCCACGTGAGCGTTGAAGTCTCTCAGCAGAACTATAGAGTCCCCAGTCAGCGCCCTCTCCAGGACGCCACGCAGAGATTCTGAGAAGGTCGGGTTCTCTGAGCTGCTACAAACTACAGTCAGAGACTCTGAAGCCGTGAGCACGCTGCCCGCTTCAGGCTCGCTGCCCCGCTTCAGGCTCGCTGCCCGCTTCAGGCTCGCTGCCCCGCTTCAGGCTCGCTGCCCGCTTCAGGCTCGCTGCCCGCTTCAGGCTCGCTGCCCCGCTTCAGGCTCGCTGCCCGCTTCAGGCTCGCTGCCCGCATCAGGCTCGCTGCCCCGCTTCAGGCTCGCTGCCCGCTTCAGGCTCGCTGCCCGCTTCAGGCTCGCTGCCCGCTTCAGGCTGCCCGCTTCAGGCTCGCTGCCCGCTTCAGGCTCGCTGCCCGCTTCAGGCTCGCTGCCCGCTTCAGGCTCGCTGCCCGCTTAAGGCTCGCTGCCCGCTTCAGGCTGCCCGCTTCAGGCTGCCCGCTTCAGGCTCGCTGCCCCGCTTCAGGCTCGCTGCCCGCTTCAGGCTCGCTGCCCGCTTCAGGCTCGCTGCCCGCTTCAGGCTCGCTGCCCCGCTTCAGGCTCGCTGCCCCGCTTCAGGCTCGCTGCCCGCTTCAGGCTGCCCGCTTCAGGCTGCCCGCTTCAGGCTGCCCGCTTCAGGCTCGCTGCCCGCTTCAGGCTGCCCGCTTCAGGCTGCCCGCTTCAGGCTGCCCGCTTAAGGCTCGCTGCCCCGCTTCAGGCTCGCTGCCCGCTTCAGGCTCGCTGCCCGCTTCAGGCTCGCTGCCCGCTTCAGGCTCGCTGCCCGCTTAAGGCTCGCTGCCCCGCTTCAGGCTCGCTGCCCGCTTAAGGCTCGCTGCCCGCTTCAGGCTGCCCGCTTCAGGCTGCCCGCTTCAGGCTCGCTGCCCGCTTCAGGCTGCTCGCTTCAGGCTGCCCGCTTCAGGCTCGCTGCCCCGCTTCAGGCTCGCTGCCCGCTTCAGGCTCGCTGCCCGCTTCAGGCTGCCCGCTTCAGGCACGCTGCCCGCTTCAGGCTCGCTGCCCCGCTTCAGGCTCGCTGCCCCGCTTCAGGCTCGCTGCCCGCTTCAGGCTCGCTGCCCGCTTCAGGCTGCCCGCTTCAGGCTGCCCGCTTCAGGCTGCCCGCTTAAGGCTCGCTGCCCGCTTCAGGCTCGCTGCCCGCTTCAGGCTCGCTGCCCGCTTCAGGCTCGCTGCCCGCTTAAGGCTCGCTGCCCCGCTTCAGGCTCGCTGCCCGCTTAAGGCTCGCTGCCCCGCTTCAGGCTCGCTGCCCGCTTAAGGCTCGCTGCCCGCTTCAGGCTGCCCGCTTCAGGCTGCCCGCTTCAGGCTCGCTGCCCGCTTCAGGCTGCTCGCTTCAGGCTGCCCGCTTCAGGCTCGCTGCCCCGCTTCAGGCTCGCTGCCCGCTTCAGGCTCGCTGCCCGCTTCAGGCTGCCCGCTTCAGGCTGCCCGCTTCAGGCACGCTGCCCGCTTCAGGCTCGCTGCCCCGCTTCAGGCTTGCTGCCCGCTTCAGGCTCGCTGCCCGCTTCAGGCTGCCCGCTTCAGGCTCGCTGCCCGCTTCAGGCTGCCCGCTTCAGGCTCGCTGCCCGCTTCAGGCTCGCTGCCCGCTTCAGGCTGCCCGCTTCAGGCTGCCCGCTTCAGGCACGCTGCCCGCTTCAGGCTTGCTGCCCCGCTTCAGGCTCGCTGCCCGCTTCAGGCACGCTGCCCGCTTCAGGCTTGCTGCCCCGCTTCAGGCTCGCTGCCCGCTTCAGGCTCGCTGCCCGCTTCAGGCTGCCCGCTTCAGGCACGCTGCCCGCTTCAGGCTTGCTGCCCCGCTTCAGGCTCGCTGCCCGCTTCAGGCTCGCTGCCCGCTTCAGGCTGCCCGCTTCAGGCTCGCCTGACGGCAGCGTCGCGTCGTGGCCGCGTGATGCACACCTAGGGTGTTCACACTAGACGCGAGTTAGCTGCGTGTCGGCTGCCTGTCAGCACTTTCTTTCTACATAGAGTTTGTCTTTTAATGGCCGTTTAACTTCATGATAAATATAATCTATATTTATGTTAGACAGAGAGAGGTTCAGAAACGTGGTAATTATTAAATAATAGTAATAATCCACAATTAAAACTCCTACTGTATTCATTTATGATGCTTTCCAAGTCACTGCTTGTTCCACATCACTGTCCGGCACATATTTCAGAATAAAAGCCTCGTGTTAACAAATGGGATTCTGTCTATAGAAAAAACGCCTGAGGGCTTTTATTTTGAAATGAAAGCAGGAAGTGTTGATTTAAAAACAAGTTTACTTAACTTTACTTTTTTTTCATCTCCGTAACAGATTCTACAGATAAACCTGTAAACTGAAGTAAAGTCTTGCTGCTATGAAGTTAATATACAGTCACTAGATGAGACGCGCGTCTCATGCGGGCAGTGTGTCCACGGCTTCAGTCACAGAGAGACGACCCTCTGGTTCTCCGTTAGAGGAGATCCTCTGATTCTCCGGTTAGAGACGACCCTCTGGTTCTCCGTTAGAGGAGATCCTCTGGTTCTCCGGTTAGAGACGACCCTCTGGTTCTCCGTTAGAGGTGACCCTCTGGTTCTCCGGTTAGAGACGACCATCTGGTTCTCCGTTAGAGGAGATCCTCTGGTTCTCCGGTTAGAGACGACCCTCTGGTTCTCCGTTAGAGGTGACCCTCTGGTTCTCCGGTTAGAGACGACCCTCTGGTTCTCCTGTCAGAGACGACCCTCTGGTTCTCCGGTTAGAGACGACCCTCTGGTTCTCCGTTAGAGGTGACCCTCTGGTTCTCCAGTTAGAGACGACCCTCTCGTTCTCCTGTCAGAGACGACCCTCTGGTTCTCCGGTTAGAGACGACCATATGGTTCTCCGGTTAGATACAACCCTCTGGTTCTCTGGTTAGAGACGACCCTCTGGTTCTCCAGTTAGAGACGACCATCTGGTTCTCCGGTTAGAGACGACCCTCTGGTTCTCTGGTTAGAGACGACCCTCTGGTTCTCCGTTAGAGGAGATCCTCTGGTTCTCCGGTTAGAGACGACCCTCTGGTTCTCCGTTAGAGGTGACCCTCTGGTTCTCCGGTTAGAGACGACCCTCTGGTTCTCCGTTAGAGGAGATCCTCTGGTTCTCCGGTTAGAGACGACCCTCTGGTTCTCCGTTAGAGGTGACCCTCTGGTTCTCCGGTTAGAGACGACCCTCTGGTTCTCCTGTCAGAGACGACCCTCTGGTTCTCCGGTTAGAGACGACCCTCTGGTTCTCCGTTAGAGGTGACCCTCTGGTTCTCCGGTTAGAGACGACCCTCTCGTTCTCCTGTCAGAGACGACCCTCTGGTTCTCCGGTTAGAGACGACCATCTGGTTCTCCGGTTAGATACAACCCTCTGGTTCTCCAGTTAGAGACAACCATCTGGTTCTCCGGTTAGAGACGACCCTCTGGTTCTCTGGTTAGAGACGACCCTCTGGTTCTCCGGTTAGAGACGACCATCTGGTTCTCCGGTTAGATACAACCCTCTGGTTCTCCAGTTAGAGACGACCATCTGGTTCTCCGGTTAGAGACGACCCTCTGGTTCTCTGGTTAGAGACGACCCTCTGGTTCTCCAGTTAGAGACGACCATCTGGTTCTCCGGTTAGAGACGACCCTCTGGTTCTCCGGTTAGAGACGACCCTCTGGTTCTCCTGTCAGAGACGACCCTCTGGTTCTCTGGTTAGAGACGACCCTCTGGTTCTCCTGTCAGAGACGACCCTCTGGTTCTCTGGTTAGAGACGACCCTCTGGTTCTCCGTTAGAGGAGATCCTCTGGTTCTCTGCTTAGAGGAGACCCTCTGGTTCTCCGTTAGAGGAGACCCTCTGGTTCTCTGGTTAGAGGTGACCCTCTGGTTCTCCGGTTAGAGGAGACCCTCTGGTTCTCTGGTTAGAGACGATCCTCTGGTTCTCCTGTTAGAGGAGACCCTCTGGTTCTCTGGTTAGAGACGATCCTCTGGTTCTCCTGTTAGAGGCGACCCTCTGGT
>NW_027428243.1:57500-60982 GCF_043250625.1 Sebastes fasciatus | reverse complement strand
AGGGTTTAGGGGGTTAGGGTTCCCGGGTTATCAGGCTGGAGGAAGCCCGCGGGCAGCAGCTGAAAGCTCCAACACAAAGAGCCAGCTGGGTCAGAGAGAGTGGAGCGGTTCTGTTCTGTAACGGATCAGAGCGGGACGGACAGAGAGAGACAGAGGAGCCGGAAACCAGAACAGAGCCGCGGCTCAGAGACAGAGAGAGAGGGGGTTCGGTACCTGCTGCTGGTCCGGATCACGGTCCGGTTCGGGGTCCGGATCAGGGTCCGGATCATGGCTGGATGTTCCTCCTCTCTGGTTCCTCTCTCAGCCGGACCCGCCACGTCCACCAGCAGAACACCAACCAGAACAACCCGCCGCCTCCTCTCCTCCTCTCCTCCCTCTAACACTCACTCACTCACCCCTCTCCTCCTTTCCTCACTCACTCACTCACTCCTTCCTTCCTTCCTCGCTTCTCTCCCCCTTCACTACTCCTTTCTTTCCTTCCTTTCCTTCCTTCCTCCTTTCCTTCCTCCTTTCCTTCCTCCCTGTCCACTGCTTTCTTGTGCGCGTACCCGTTCAGGCGGGTATGTAGGTAACTATGGAAACGGCAGTAGGAGGGTTTAGTTCTAGCACCCCGCACAGTTACACAGCAGGTACACGCACGGAACATTGTTTCATCATCATCACCTTCATCATCATCATCATCACCTTCATCACCTTCATCACCATCATCATCATCACCTTCATCATCATCATCATCACCTTCATCACCTTCATCACCCATCATCATCATCACCTTCATCACCTTCATCACCATCATCATCATCACCTTCATCATCATCATCATCACCTTCATCACCATCATCACCATCACCACCATCACCTTCATCATCTTCATCATCATCATCACCATCATCACCAGCATCACCATCACAATCACCTTCATCATCATCATCATCATCACCATCATCATCATCATCATCATCACCATCATCATCAACATCACAATCACCTTCATCACCATCATCATCATCACCATCATCATCATCATCATCACCATCACCTTCATCATCTTCATCATCATCATCATCACCATCATCACCATCATCACCATCACCACCATCACCTTCATCATCATCATCATCATCATCATCATCATCACCATCATCACCTTCATCACCATCACCTTCATCATCTTCATCATCATCATCACCATCATCACCTTCATTATCATCACAATCACCTTCATCACCACCATCACCTTCATCACCACCATCACCTTCATCATCTTCATCATCATCATCATCATCATCACCATCATCATCACCATCACCATCATCACCACCGTCGTCACCATCATCATCATCACCATCATCACCTTCATCATCATCACCATCATCACCTTCATCATCATCATCATCATCATCACCATCACCACCATCATCATCATCATCATCATCACCATCATCACCACCGTCGTCACCATCACCATCATCATCATCATCACCATCACCACCATCATCATCATCATCATCATCATCATCACCATCATCACCACCGTCGTCACCATCATCATTATCACCACCACCATCATCATCATCATCACCATCACCACCATCATCATCATCATCATCATCACCTCCTCCATCACCATCACCATCATCATCATCATCACCTCCTTCATCGTCATCATCATCATCATTATCACCATCACCATCACCATCATCATCATCATCATCATCACCATCACCACCATCATCATCATCATCATCACCTCCATCACCATCCACCATCATCATCATCATCACCTCCTTCATCGTCATCATCATCATCATTATCACCATCACCATCACCACCACCATCATCATCATCATCACCATCACCACCATCATCATCATCATCATCATCACCTCCTCCATCACCATCACCATCATCATCATCATCACCTCCTTCATCGTCATCATCTTCATCATCATCATCATCATCATCATCATCACCATCACCATCATCATCACCATCACCATCATCACCACCGTCGTCACCATCATCATCATCACCATCATCACCTTCATCATCATCACCATCATCACCTTCATCATCATCATCATCATCATCACCATCATCATCATCATCATCATCATCACCATCATCACCACCGTCGTCACCATCACCATCATCATCATCATCATCATCATCACCATCACCACCATCATCATCATCATCACCATCATCACCACCGTCGTCACCATCATCTTTATCACCATCACCATCACCATCATCATCATCATCACCATCATCACCATCACCACCATCATCATCATCATCATCATCACCTCCTCCATCACCATCACCATCATCATCATCATCACCTCCTTCATCATCATCATCATCATCATTATCACCATCACCATCACCATCATCATCATCATCATCACCACCATCACCTTCATCATCATCATCATCATCATCACCATCACCACCATCATCACCATCATCATCATCATCATTATCACCATCACCATCATCATCATCATCACCACCATCACCTTCATCATCATCATCATCATCACCATCATCATTATCACCATCACCATCATCATCATCATCATCACCACCATCACCTTCATCATCATCATCATTACCATCACCATCATCACCACCATCATCATCATCATCACCATCACCACCATCATCATCATCATCATCATCATCATCACCTCCTCCATCCCCATCACCATCATCATCATCATCACCTCCTTCATCATCACCATCACCATCATCATCATCATCACCTCCTTCATCATCATCATCATCACCATCATCACCATCACCTCCTTCATCATCATCATCATCATCACCATCACCACCATCATCATCATCACCACCACCATCACCATCATCATCATCATCACCTCCTTCATCATCATCACCACCATCACCTTCATCATCATCATCATCATCATCACCATCACCACCATCATCACCATCACCACCATCATCATCATCATCATCATCACCTCCTCCATCACCATCACCATCATCACCTTCATCACCATCACCTTCATCATCTTCATCATCATCATCACCATCATCACCTTCATTATCATCACAATCACCTTCATCACCACCATCACCTTCATCACCACCATCACCTTCATCATCTTCATCATCATCATCATCATCATCAACCATCATCATCACCATCACCATCATCACCACCGTCGTCACCATCATCATCATCACCATCATCACCTTCATCATCATCACCATCATCACCTTCATCATCATCATCATCATCATCACCATCACCACCATCATCATCATCATCATCATCACCATCATCACCACCGTCGTCACCATCACCATCATCATCATCATCACCATCACCACCATCATCATCATCATCATCATCATCACCATCATCACCACCGTCGTCACCATCATCATTATCACCACCACCATCATCATCATCATCACCATCACCACCATCATCATCATCATCATCA
>NW_027428243.1:22500-52500 GCF_043250625.1 Sebastes fasciatus | reverse complement strand
CCTCCTCCATCACCATCACCATCATCATCATCATCACCTCCTTCATCATCATCATCATCATCATTATCACCATCACCATCACCATCACCATCATCATCATCATCACCACCATCACCATCACCTTCATCACTATCATCATCATCACCACCATCATCATCATCACCATCATCATCATCACGACCGTCATCATCGTCATCGTCATCGTCATCGTCATCGTCATCGTCATCATCATCATCACCTCCTTCATCATCATCATCATCACCATCATCACCATCACCTCCTTCATCATCATCATCATCATCATCATCACCATCACCATCATCATCACCATCACCATCATCACCACCGTCGTCACCATCATCATCATCACCATCATCACCTTCATCATCATCACCATCATCACCTTCATATCATCATCATCATCATCATCATCATCATCACCATCATCACCACCGTCGTCACCATCACCATCATCATCATCATCACCATCACCACCATCATCATCATCATCATCATCATTATCACCATCATCACCACCGTCGTCACCATCATCATTATCACCATCACCATCACCATCATCATCACCATCATCACCACCGTCGTCACCATCACCATCATCATCATCATCACCATCACCACCATCATCATCATCACCATCACCACCATCATCATCATCATCATCATCATTATCACCATCACCATCACCATCATCATCATCATCATCACCACCATCATCATCATCATCATCATCACCTCCTCCATCACCATCACCATCATCATCATCATCACCTCCTTCATCATCATCATCATCATCATTATCACCATCACCATCATCATCATCATCATCACCACCATCACCATCATCACCACCACCATCATCATCATCATCACCATCACCACCATCATCATCATCATCATCATCATCATCACCTCCTCCATCACCATCACCATCATCATCATCATCACCTCCTACATCACCATCATCATCATCATCATCATCACCATCACCACCATCATCATCATCATCATCACCTCCATTACCATCACCATCATCATCATCATCACCTCCTTCATCGTCATCATCATCATCATTATCACCATCACCATCACCACCACCATCATCATCATCACCATCACCACCATCATCATCATCATCATCATCATCATCACCTCCTCCATCACCATCACCATCATCATCATCATCACCTCCTTCATCGTCATCATCTTCATCATCATCACCATCACCATCATCATCACCATCACCATCATCACCATCATCACCACCGTCGTCACCATCATCATCATCACCATCATCACCTTCATCATCATCACCATCATCACCTTCATCATCATCATCATCATCATCACCATCACCACCATCATCATCATCATCATCATCATCACCATCATCACCACCGTCGTCACCATCACCATCACCATCATCATCATCATCATCATCATCACCATCACCACCATCATCATCATCATCATCATCATCACCATCATCACCACCGTCGTCACCATCATCATTATCACCATCACCATCACCTAGTCATCATCATCATCATCATCATCACCTCCTCCATCATCATCATCATCATCATCATTATCACCATCACCATCATCATCATCATCACCTCCTTCATCATCATCATCATCATCATTATCACCATCACCATCACCATCATCATCATCATCATCACCACCATCACCTTCATCATCATCATCATCATCATCACCATCACCACCATCATCACCATCATCATCATCATCATTATCACCATCACCATCATCATCATCATCACCACCATCACCTTCATCATCATCATCATCACCATCATCATTATCACCATCACCATCATCATCATCATCATCACCACCATCACCTTCATCATCATCATCATTACCATCACCATCATCACCACCATCATCATCATCATCATCATCATCATCATCACCTCCTCCATCCCCATCACCATCATCATCATCATCACCTCCTTCATCATCACCATCACCATTATCATCATCATCACCTCCTTCATCATCATCATCATCACCATCATCACCATCACCTCCTTCATCATCATCATCATCATCACCATCACCACCATCATCATCATCACCACCATCACCATCATCATCATCATCACCTCCTTCATCATCATCACCACCATCACCTTCATCATCATCATCATCATCATCACCATCACCACCATCATCATCATCATCATCATCACCTCCTCCATCACCATCACCATCATCATCATCATCACCTCCTTCATCATCATCATCATCATCATTATCACCATCACCATCACCATCATCATCATCATCACCACCATCACCTTCATCATCATCACCATCACCACCATCATCACCATCATCATCATCATCATTATCACCATCACCATCACCATCATCATCATCATCACCACCATCACCTTCATCATCATCATCATCACCATCATCACCACCATCACCTTCATCACCACCATCATCATCATCACCACCATCACCATCATCATCATCACCTCCTTCATCATCATCATCATCACCACCACCATCACCATCACCTTCATCACTATCATCATCATCACCACCATCATCATCATCACCATCATCATCATCACGACCGTCATCATCACCATCGTCATCGTCATCGTCATCATCATCATCATCATCATCACCACCATCACAGAGCAAACAGCGCGAGATGATGGTGGTGAATGAATTAGGCGAGCAGCACGCGTCCGCTGATCCGGCTCAACGTGGTTAAGTGGTGATTCACTGACGTCACTTCAGAGCTATTAACCAGCTCATTAAATATTCAATGATGTCATATTAATATATTTAAATATAATCAGATAATAAGCACTCAGTCAGAGGGACAACTAATTAGACTAAATTTATTCTGTTTATTAATTATTAATATTATTAATTTAATTTCTAGAGCTGCAACAACTTCTACATCTGATAGGATTAGTCGATTAATAGATTAATAGATTAGTCGATTAATAGATTAACAGATTAATAGATTAGTCGATTAATAGATTAATAGATTAACAGATTAATAGATTAATAGATTAACAGATTAACAGATTAATAGATTAACAGATTAATAGATTAGTCGATTAATAGATTAACAGATTAATAGATTAATAGATTAGTCGATTAATAGATTAATAGATTAACAGATTAACAGATTAATAGATTAACAGATTAATAGATTAATAGATTAACAGATTAATAGATTAGTCGATTAATAGATTAATAGGTTAATAGATTAACAGATTAATAGATTAGTCGATTAATAGATTGATAGATTAACAGATTAACAGATTAACAGATTAGTCGATTAATAGATTAACAGATTAACAGATTAATAGATTAACAGATTAATAGATTAACAGATTAATAGATTAGTCGATTAATATGATCATTTAGAGTTTTAATTAATTTAAAAATATGATGGTTCCATCTTCACATGTCAGGATTAATAATTTAAATCTATTCAAAACCATTTTGTTTTAATACTTTAACTACATTTTATACTAATTAGGATCTGAATACTTCTTCCAACACTGCCCGGCCTATAAAACACATATTCAATATTATTTAGCATCATAATTCTGAACATCCCATAAAGGCTCCCACGTCTACTAACTAATCACAGCGGAAGTATTCAGATCCTTTACTTCAGTAAGAGTACTAATAGCACACATTAGAAATACTCTGTAGTAATACTATTGGCAGCCTTCCGTACATTACTGTAATTATTGTTGTCCAACTGTTTACATATTTCATTGATTGATGATAATATATAGAATAACAGTTAATTTATTCATGTGATGATTCCAGATGTAGAACTTTATAATCATGTTGTTGTTGTGATACAGAAATATGTGTTTTTATCACAAAATCAGTTGCCGCAGAAATTAATTTAGTCAAAATTGCATAGTGCAATAGTGATAACAATTAGAACACGATATATATATAAACTAGAACCATAATTAATATATTTATATTTATATATATACACAGTATAGTATATATATATATATATTTATATACAAAATAAATATATATATATAAATTAGAACAATAATTAATATATTTATATTTATATATATACAGTATAGTATCAATATATATCTATATACAAATAAATATATTTATATACAAATAAATATATTTATATACAAATAAATATATTTATACAAGTAAATATATATATATATATATATTAGTGTATATATATTTATTTATATACAAATAAATATATATATTTTTATATAAACAAATATATATTTTTATATATAATGTATACATATAAATATATATTATATATATATTTATATAAATATATATATTTTTTATATATAATGTATACATATAAGTATATAAATATAAATATAATATATATAATATATATATATATCTTATAAACATGTGTTTCTGGTCGGTTCCTTTAGCTCAGAGGAAATGAGAGTCTTGAGGCCGGCTGGTCGTTGTGAACATTTATTGGTTTTATTTGAGTTTTAACACTAAAAGTACCCGGTCAGAGTCTAAAACAGGTCATAAAAAAAGAAAACACACCATCACCATGGCCTTCATCATCATCATCATCATCATCATCATCATCATCATCATCATCATCATGGCAGACAGGTAGTAACATTCAGACGGTGCTGCTGTGATCAACACGGGGCACAAAACGTTGGCTTCTGACCTACCACGGGGTCAAAGGTCAGATGTATTCTGAGTTAACTCTCACTTTAACCGCCGGTGGAGATTTACGTCTCCTGACTGTTTAAATTAATCATTTCATCATTAAATAGGAAACTCTTCAGATTTGGTTTTATTAGACTGCTGAATTACAAAAAAGGGCACATTGTTTATCAAAAGTATTGCATCGAATCCAAACACAGAGCAGGTGATGAGATCATAGAAACATTAGAGATTACAAATCATAACATCGGTCACGTTTCCCTGTTTCATTATAAACACTTTAAAGTGTTTGATTATAAACATCAAACAGTTCAAAGTGTTTGATTATAAACATCAAACAGTTCAAAGTGTTTGATTATAAACATCAAACAGTTCAAAGTGTTTGATTATAAACATCAAACAGTTCAAAGTGTTTGATTATAAACATCAAACAGTTCAAAGTGTTTGATTATAAACATCAAACAGTTCAAAGTGTTTGATTATAAACATCAAACAGTTCAAAGTGTTTGATTATAAACATCAAACAGTTCAAAGTGTTTCATTATAAACATCAAACAGTTCAAAGTGTTTGATTATAAACATCAAACAGTTCAAAGTGTTTGATTATAAACATCAAACAGTTCAAAGTGTTTGATTATAAACATCAAACAGTTCAAAGTGTTTGATTATAAACATCAAACAGTTCAAAGTGTTTGATTATAAACATCAAACAGTTCAAAGTGTTTGATTATAAACATCAAACAGTTCAAAGTGTTTGATTATAAACATCAAACAGTTCAAAGTGTTTGATTATAAACATCAAACAGTTCAAAGTGTTTCATTATAAACATCAAACAGTTCAAAGTGTTTGATTATAAACATCAAACAGTTCAAAGTGTTTGATTATAAACATCAAACAGTTCAAAGTGTTTCATTATAAACATCAAACAGTTCAAAGGTAACATAATAAACGTCCCTTTCATCCCAACCACTAGAGGACCTCAGATGGTTCCCTGAGGAACGCCGTGTTCTACTTCTACATTATAACATGGAGGGTTTCTTATAGGAACCCTTATTTTATAGATCAGGTCCCTCTGTGTTCTCTGTGTTCTATGGGGAACTCTGGATTCCCTTCTTTCTCTCTCTCTCTCTCTGTTCTCTCGTTCAGCCTCCGGCTCTAACGGAGAGGCTGAACGTCGTCTTCTCCACATGGAACCACACAACCACTTTTCAGAAAACTGCCAGCACATGAAATTAAATCACGGGAGTCGGGATGTGCACTGTGATACGTGCACAGTGATATGTGCACTGTGATACGTGCATGTGAATGCGTCTCAGTGAGTAATAATTACATGAAGTTTGACCATTAACAGCAATCACTGATTAACGGACCAAGCCTCAGTTTCATTAAATCGTTCCGTCATTCATCCACTCATTCATTTACTCATTCATCCATTCATTCATCCACTCACTCATCCATTCATCCACTAATAATTCACTCATTCATTCTTTCTTTCACTCAACCATTCTTTCACTCATTATTTCATTCACTCACTCATTTCATTCACTCACTCATCTACTCATTCAGTCATTCATTCATCCACTAATTCATTCATTCATCCATTCACTCATTCATTTATCCACTCATTCATTCACTCATCCATTCACTTTCACTCATTCACTTTCATTCATCCACTCACTCATTCACTCACTCATTAATTTACTCATTTATTCATTCATTCACTCACCAATTCATTTATTCACTCATTCATTCATCCACTCGTCCATCCATTCACTCATTCATGCATGTATTCCTCCATCCATCCTGATTGGTTGTGTAAACGAGAAGAGGAGGCGGAGCCTGATTGGTCAGTAACGGGTCACATGATGCTGCTGTCAGGAGAGAGACCAGGTAACGGCTGCTCCGTGTGCTGCAGGTGTTCCTTACACCTGGTTCAGTGCAGGATACCAGGTTCTCCTCCGACAGCATCATCTAATCGGTGCAGTGAAGCAGCTGCTGTCATGTAAAAACCACGTAACTACTCATCTGTTGTGTGTTTTTGGTTTAGAAACATCTGGAGAACATCTGGTTAGGGCCCGTTGAACACTGCCTGCAGCTTTAATTATTCTTTTACATTATTTGGTTCTTCTTTAAGAGCTTCACGTCGGGATCTAAAAGTGCTCAACAACCTTCCAGGTTGTGTAACGAATAAACAAGATAATTTAAATATCAGCCAGATGTTAACTATTCAGTGCAGAAGCCCATAAACATCTGGAAAACAGAACCAATTAAAATAATCAAATAATAAATGATGAGACAGCGTGAAATTACGAAGTCAAAAATATGATAGTAAAATGATTTTTTTAAAGTCAGAATTATAACAGAGTAAAGAATCTCAACTGTAAGTCAAACTTTTACTCGGTAACTCATTAGTATTTTTTATTCTAGTCGTACCGAATGTTTTTGTCTGTTTTTCTTGCCTTGGCATTGATGGGCTTCCATATCTCTTATAAACTGTTTAAACTGGATGTTTACGTCCTGACAGACGACGTGTTCGACGTGTTCTAAAACCTGAAGGGACTTCATCTTCAAACCTGAGAAGTTTGTTTTTGTGGTTCTTACGCGACAGTTTCGGGTTCTGAGACGCATCCAACATGAAGACAGGAAAATAAAATAAAAACACACATTATTGTAGTCGAACATCTACAGCGTAGATCTGCTGAGGTAATGAGGTCTGTGAGGAAATGTTTTACAACATGAGGTATGTGAACATGTGGAGGCTGAAAGTGCAACGAAGGATATCGACGAAGACGATCGGCGTTTGCAGAAAAGCGGTTGAGTAATTCAGATGTTAGCAAAGCAGACAATCAGCTTTAGTTATTAAAGCAGCGTTCTGTTAGGTATTAATCATCATCGTCAGCGTATCATCGAATCAAAGTGTTTCACCCGGAGAGGAGACCCCAGTTCACGATGAACCAAAACCAAACTCTGATTTTTGTTCCACCAATAACAAGTCAAACTCCGGCTGCTCAGCAGAGTCCTTATCGCTTCATATTGCTCAACATTTTAACATTTTTTTGTTCAAACAAAGTAAAAACAGGAAAACGGGAAAACAGGATCCGTTCACCTCCGAGCTAGAAAAAGCTGCACATTTACAGAAGCATAAAAACGTCTGATTGTTCATGCTGAAGCATCGCGGAGCAGAAACAACATCGATACAGCGATATATATTCATCGGTTATCTGATCCTTCTCTTCACCTCCATCCATCCCTCCATCTCTTCCTGATGAACCGGAGGAATGATTCAAATAAAAACTACATGACGTCTGGTGGGACATTTTAGATTCAACGTTCACAGTTTGACTTTGATCTTGAAGTGACAGACGAGGTGATGAAATGTTGACGTCCCGTAAACTATCTGACGGAATTCACCAGCATATTTCACTATTTCTTTTTCTTTTCCTGGCAGTAATGGGCTTCCATACAGTCAAGAAAATAATCATTAGTTGAAGCCAAAGAAACATTGTTATAAAAAATAAAAAGAACTAAATATGGATATTTGATTCTGATTTATATCAGGAAGCTTCTTTAAGGAAAAAAACTGATGAAAAGTTACGAACCATGAAAATACAAATATTTACGGTGAGTCAAAATCGATGCTTCCACACAGATCCGATTCATTTAAGTTATGAAAAGAAAATAATAATTAAAGTTTTTTGGGGGTATTTTGGACAGATTGAATAAACAGTTTGACTCTGGGAACTAAATATGGTTATTTGGTTCTGAGTTATATCTGGTACATTAACTTCTTTTTCTGCTAGGAAATAAAAATACTTAATATTTAGACTTAGTATCTCATATTCTTTTTATTCTCCATCTTTTTTTTTAATGAATCTTTATAAATCAAATGTCATAGTTTAAACTGTGTTTTTACTTTTTTATTCTAAAGATTTAACTACTTTCTTCCCTTTTCCTGGCACTAATGGGCTTCCATACAGATCAGACTCATTGAAGTTAAGAGAATAATTAGTTAAAGCCAGACGAACATCGTTATAGAAAATGAAAACATATATATATAGATATATATATGTGGTATGTGGTTGTGTTTGTTGTTTCAGGAGGTATCTGCGTGTTAACATGAGGTCACTGAACCGAAGAACGAGGGATGAAGGAAGGAAGGATGTAAGGAAAGAAGGAAGCAGAGTAAACCTTCCTCTTTTCTCTCGTTTCATCATCAGTTCAGTGTGAAAAGTAAAAACTGTACAACAAACGTAAAAACTGCTGAGATTCACATTCAATGAGTCCAAACAATCGATGCCACTGACGAAGTTATACTTCCTGTTTGTTTACGACCCCAGAAGAAGAAGAAGAAGAAGAAGAATCCTCAAAGATCGTCCAAAAAAAACTAAAATATGACGACAAAAATGCACCTGACGATAATCCAACAAACCGTTTCAAATAAAAAGAGAACAAGTCTGTTTGTTGAGAGAAAAAATAAAAAGGGCACTTTAAAAAACAAACAGGTCCACGTAGAACAGGTCCACGCAGAACAGGTCCACGCAGAACAGGTCCACGCAGAACAGGTCCACGTAGAACAGGTCCATGTAGAACAGGTCCAACACCACTGAACAAGAACCGCCATCAGAACCAGGAAACGCCGCTCTGCCCGCCGCGCTGCTGCACGCTTATTGCAAAATAAAAGATTCACCTGCCGGGACTGAAACTCACCTGCAGCAGCTGGAGCTCGTTTCCTGTCCTGCAGCGTGTTTTACAGGAGTAGAAGAAGAAGAGGAAGAGGAAGAGGAAGAGGAAGAGGAAGAGGAGGATGTTTGTTTCCCTTTGTCTCCTCCGATCTGACGCCTCCTCATCGATTACCCCCCCCCATCAGGTTCTTTATTTCCTGTTTCATCTGGTCCGCTGTCGGGATTCATGTTTTATCAAATCATTCAAGTAATTCAAGTTATTTAGTGATGACGTTCAGCGAGCCGGTCGTTATGGTGAAATAATCCCCGTCATGGCGACGGACATTACCCGGAAGGGGATTATTTGTCCAGCCGCCGCCACCAGATGCCACCGCCGCCGCCAGACCGGTTCGTGACGCTCAGAAACAGAAGCTGATTTTCTTCTGTTCAGAAGGATCGACGCTGAAAACAGCTGAATGATCTGATACTTAATGAATCCTCGTCGACCTAGAACCAGAACCAGAACCAGAACCAGAACCGGATATCAGACTCCATCTGGTCCTGGATGGTGGTCCATCACGTGACCTCCTGATGGCGAGGGATCGACTGTCTGTAGACCGTCGGTGGTCAACGTCCGTTTTATTATTTATTATTGTTTGTTTGTTTTCTGATTCCTGATATCAAACATAACATAATAATGTTATTAATAATAATAATAATGTTATTAATAATAATAATATAATGTTATTAATAATAATAATAATATAATAATGTTATTAATAATAATAACATTATAATGTTATTAATAATAATAATAATGTTATTAATAATAATGTTATTAATAATAATAATGTTATTAATAATAATAATATAATGTTATTAATAATAATAATATAATGTTATTAATAATAATAATAATAATATAATAATGTTATTAATAATAATAACATTATAATGTTATTAATAATAATAATAATAATGTTATTAATAATAATAATAATGTTATTAATAATAATGTTATTAATAATAATAATAATGTTATTAATAATAATAATATAATGTTATTAATAATAATAACATAATAATGTTATTAATAATAATAATAATAATGTTATTAATAATAATAATAATAATGTTATTAATAATAATAATAATAATGTTATTAATAATAATAATAATAATAATAATAATGTTATTAATAATAATAATAATAATAATAATGTTATTAATAATAATAATAATAATAATAATAATAATGTCCAGTTACTCAGCTGAGTCATGATATAAAGTAGTTTCTATCTTTCTCTGGTGTTTAATAAACTACATGATTAAAAATAGCACTAATGTGTCTGGTTCTGGTCTCAGGTGTGTGGATCCTCCTCTGGTTCTGGTTCTGCTCTGTGGACCCAGTCTGGTTTTTGTTGGACTCTGTTGAAGCTCCGTTGATCCCGTTTCCAGTTCAGCCCAGGTGACCCGGCTCAGTCCCGCCGGGTTCGGGACCGGTTCAGGTCCGGGTCCCGGGATGCTGGGTCCGGACGTGGCTGTGGAGGCGGGTCGCCGAGGAGAACCTCTTCCCGCAGTCCGAACAGCGTAACGCCGAGGCGCTGCCGGCGGGCGGAGACGAGGGCGACGACGTGTCAGCCGCCGCGTTCTCTGCCACGTGAGTCTGACGGTGAGCCTTCAGGAGAGACATCCGACTGAACCGCCGGCCGCACTCCTCACACTCCGACCAGACCCGCCGCCGCTTCTTCTACAGCACACACAGACAGTTATACAGTTATTATATATATATATATATATATATATAGCATCATATTATATTATATTACATATATTATACTGTATTTTATATATTATATTATAGTATATATAACATTACATTACATTATACTACATTATACTGTATTATATTATATTATATATATATTATATTATATCATACTGTTATTATATTACATTTTATATATTATAGTATATATAACATATTACATTATACTGTATTATATTATATTATATATATATATTATATTATATCATACTGTATTATATTATATTACATATATTATACTGTATTTTATATATTATATTATAGTATATATAACATTATATTACATTATACTGTATTATATTATATTATATATATATTATATTATACTGTATTATATTATATTACATATATTATACTGTATTTTATATATTATATTATAGTATATATAACATTATACTGTATTATATTATATTATATATATATTATACTGTATTATATTATATTACATATATTGTACTGTATTTTATATATTATATATTATATCATACTGTACTATATTATATTATACTGTATTTTATATATTATATTAAATATATTATACTGTATTTTATATATTATACTGTATTATATTATATTATATCATATCATACTGTACTATATCATATTATATTATACTGTATTATATTATATTATGTATATTATATTATACTGTATTATATTATATACATTTTATATATTATTTTATATATATATTATACTGTATTATATTATATTACATATATTATATTATACTGTATTATATTATATTACATATATTATATTATACTGTATTATATTATATACATTTTATATATTATATTATTTATATTATATTACACTGTATTTTATATATTATATATATTATATTATACTGTATTATATTATATTATATATATTATACTGTACTGTATAATATAATATTATATATATTATGTTATAATATATATATTTTATATGGTAAATGGTAAATGGTAAAAGGACTTGCATTTATATAGCTCTTTTCTAGTCTTCCGACCACTCAAAGCTCTTTACGCTGCATGTCAGCATTCACCCATTCACACACTTTCAAAGGCTACTAAGGTGCCAACTCTGTCCATCAGGATTTAATCTAAATACTCATTCACACACCGATGGCTATGCCTCCGGGAGCAATTTGGGGTTAAGTGTCTTGCTCAAGGACACATCGCCATGTGACCCGGAGCAGCACCTTCTCATTGGTGGACGAGCTGCTCTACCCTCTGAGCCACAGCCGCCCCATATATATTATATTAAACAATATATATAAATATTAAACTGTATTATACTATATATATTATATTATACTGTATTATATTGTATTATAAATATTTTATAAAATATATATATCATTTATATATTATATATATCATATTATATTATATGTATTATATTATATTATAAATATTTTATATATTATATATATCATATTTCTTATATTATATGTATTATATTATATTGTATTTTATATATTATATTATACTGTATTATATTATAAATATTTTATATATTATATATCATATTATATGTATTATATTATATATTATATTACTTTATATATATTATATAATACTGTATTATATTATATTATATAATATATTATATTTTATATATATTATATTATTCTGTATTATATTATAAATATTTTATATATCATTTATATATTATATATCATATTTATTATATGTATTATATTATATATTATATTATTTTATATATATTATATAATATAATACTGTATTATATTATATTATAAATATTTTATATATTATATATATATTTATAATATTATTATATATTATATTATTTTATATATATTATATTATAAATATTTTATATATTATATATATCATTTATATATTATATATCATATTATATGTATTATATTATTTTATATATATTATATTATACTGTATTATATTATATAATATATTATTTTATATATATTATATTATATGTATTATATTATATAATATATTATATATATTATATAATACAGTATTATATTATATTATAAATATTTTATAAAATATATATATCATTAATATATTATATATATCATATTTATTATATTATATGTATTATATTATATTATTTTATATATATTATATTATACTGTATTATATTATATAATATATTATTTTATATATATTATATTATATGTATTATATTATATAATATATTATATATATTATATAATACAGTATTATATTATATTATAAATATTTTATAAAATATATATATCATTAATATATTATATATATCATATTTATTATATTATATGTATTATATTATATTATTTTATATATATCATATTATTCTGTATTATATTATAAATATTTTATATATTATATATATCATTTATATATTATATATCATATTTATTATATTATATGCATTATATTATATATTATTTTATATATATTATATAATATAATACTGTATTATATTATATTATAAATATTTTATATATATATATATAATATTATTATTATATATTATATTATTTTATATATATTATATTATACTGTATTATATTACATTATAAATATTTTGTATATTATATATATCATATTTATTATATTATATGTAATATTATAATATATATAATATTATATTATATATATTATATTATATTATATATTATATTATTTTATATATATTATATTATACTGTATTATATTACATTATAAATATTTTATATATTATATAAATCATATTATATTATATGTATTATATTATATTAATTTCAGACTCTGACTTGATTAATGTACTTAGTTACTTTCCTCTGCTGACAACCATCAGCTGATCTTTTATCATATTTTCTTCTTTTGGTTATTTGGAGTTTTTTTGTTCATGTTTTCATTCCATCAAAGAGTTCAGAAGCAAAGAGGTGAAAGCGAGTTCAGCGGCGCCGCGCTCCAGCGTGAGTGGGTCCAGTTTTTTGACGCAGACATTTTTGAGCGACTTTAATAATTTTAAACTTTAGATTTAAGCGTAGAAGTAGTAGTAGAAGAAGAAGTAGAGCCGTGCTGCTTATTCTGTTATTTCAATATGAATTCTGTGTTTGATGTTTTATTGATGTAGGAATATGTACCTTCCTCCCTTTGTCCTCCTCCTCCTCCTCCTCTCCCTCTCCCTCTTCCTCCTCCTCCTCCTCCTCCTCCTCCTCCCTGGTTGGCGACGGGCGGGTCCGTCCGGGCGCTTCCACGTCGTCTCGCCGGTCGTTGGCGCCTTCGATCGCCAGAGCGGCCAGCGTTTCCTTGGCGATGGCAGCGGCGTTCTCGTCCTCGTCCTCCAGCAGCTGAGACGGCAGAGTGAGGAGACGATGAAGCATCGAGGCCGAGGAGCGACGGACTGAAGACCCTGAAGACGAGAGAGACCAGAGACCAGGGTCAGGGACCAGAGAGACCAGAAAGACCAGAGAGACCAGAGAGACCAGAGTCAGGGACCAGAGAGACCAGAGGGACCAGAGAGACCAGAGAGACCAGGGTCAGGGACCAGAGTCAGGGTCCAGAGAGACCAGAGTCAGGGTCCAGAGAAACCAGAGAGACCAGAGAGACCAGAGAAACCAGAGAGACCAGGGTCAGGGACCAGAGAGACCAGAGAGACCAGAGAGACCAGAGAGACCAGAGAGACCAGAGTCAGGGTCCAGAGGGTCCAGAGAAACCAGAGAGACCAGAGAGACCAGGGTCAGGGACCACAGGGACCAGAGAGACCAGAGTCAGGGTCCAGAGAAACCAGAGAGACCAGAGACCAGGGTCAGGGACCAGAGAGACCAGAAAGACCAGAGAGACCAGGGTCAGGGACCAGAGAGACCAGAAAGACCAGAGAGACCAGAGTCAGGGACCAGAGAGACCAGAGTCAGGGTCCAGAGAAACCAGAGAGACCAGAGAGACCAGAGAAACCAGAGAGACCAGGGTCAGGGACCAGAGAGACCAGAGAGACCAGAGTCAGGGTCCAGAGGGTCCAGAGAAACCAGAGAGACCAGAGAGACCAGGGTCAGGGACCACAGGGACCAGAGAGACCAGAGTCAGGGTCCAGAGAAACCAGAGAGACCAGAGACCAGGGTCAGGGACCAGCGAGACCAGAAAGACCAGAGAGACCAGGGTCAGGGACCAGAGAGACCAGAAAGACCAGAGAGACCAGAGTCAGGGACCAGAGAGACCAGAGTCAGGGTCCAGAGAAACCAGAGAGACCAGAGAGACCAGAGAAACCAGAGAGACCAGGGTCAGGGACCAGAGAGACCAGAGAGACCAGAGTCAGGGTCCAGAGGGTCCAGAGAAACCAGAGAGACCAGAGAGACCAGGGTCAGGGACCACAGGGACCAGAGAGACCAGAGTCAGGGTCCAGAGAAACCAGAGAGACCAGAGACCAGGGTCAGGGACCAGCGAGACCAGAAAGACCAGAGAGACCAGGGTCAGGGACCAGAGAGACCAGAAAGACCAGAGAGACCAGAGTCAGGGACCAGAGAGACCAGAGTCAGGGTCCAGAGAAACCAGAGAGACCAGAGAGACCAGAGTCAGGGTCCAGAGAAACCAGAGAGACCAGAGAGACCAGGGTCAGGGTCCAGAGAGACCAGAGACCAGAGACCAGAGTCAGGGTCCAGAGAGACCAGAGAGACCAGAGAGACCAGAGAGACCAGGGTCAGGGACCAGAGAGACCAGAGAGACCAGAGAGATCAGGGTCAGGGTCCAGAGAGACCAGAGACCAGAGAGACCAGGGTCAGGGACCAGAGAGACACCAGAGGGACCAGAGACACCAGACAGACCAGGGTCAGGGTCCAGAGAGACCAGAGACCAGAGAGACCAGGGTCAGGGACCAGAGGGACCAGAGAGACCAGAGAGACCAGAGAGACCAGGGTCAGGGTCCAGAGAGACCAGAGACCAGAGACCAGAGAGACCAGGGTCAGGGTCCAGAGAGACCAGAGAGACCAGAGAGACCAGAGAGTCCAGAGAGACCAGAGAGACCAGAGAGACCAGAGAGTCCAGAGAGACCAGAGAGACCAGAGTCAGGGACCAGAGAGACCAGAGAGACCAGGGTCAGGGACCAGAGGGACCAGAGGGACCAGAGAGACCAGAGAGACCAGAGACCAGAGTCAGGGACCAGAGAGACCAGAGAGACCAGAGAGACCAGAGAGACCAGAGAGACCAGGGTCAGGGACCAGAGGGACCAGAGGGACCAGAGACCAGAGAGACCAGAGTCAGGGACCAGAGAGACCAGAGAGACCAGAGAGACCAGAGAGACCAGGGTCAGGGACCAGAGGGACCAGAGGGACCAGAGAGACCAGAGAGACCAGAGAGACCAGAGACCAGAGTCAGGGACCAGAGAGACCAGAGAGACCAGAGAGACCAGAGAGACCAGGGTCAGGGACCAGAGGGACCAGAGGGACCAGAGGGACCAGAGACCAGAGTCAGGGACCAGAGAGACCAGAGAGACCAGAGTCAGGGACCAGAGAGACCAGAGAGACCAGAGAGACCAGAGAGACCAGGGTCAGGGACCAGAGGGACCAGAGAGACCAGAGACCAGAGTCAGGGACCAGAGAGACCAGAGAGACACAGGTAAAAGTATATCAGTACTACCAGCTAAATGTAGATAAAGTAGTACTACAGTTAAAGCACGGTGAAGGTGTGCTGGGTCACCTGTGGGGCTGAGGGTGGGTCCAGGTGAGGGTCCAGGTCCAGGTGGGGGTCCGGTGGTGTTCCTCTGACCGTCTGCAGCGTCGTCATCAGGAGAAAAGACCTCCATGTCCTCCAGAGGAGTCCAGCGGGGGTCCTGCTGGGGGGAGGAGGGGGAGGGCTCCAGGGTCACTGCGGGGGCGGAGAGCGGCGCCACCTGCTCCGCCCCCCCCTCAACCAGGCTCCGCCCACCGGCCACGCCTCCAGCCCCGCCTCCAGCCAGCTCCTTGATCTGCCACACGTCACTGCACCACTTCTGACCAAACACCTTGTCCAGGATCGGAACCCAGTCCTGAGAGACGGCGAGGACGGGGGGGCGCTCCGGGTCTGAGTTGGGGGGGGGTTAAAGTAGGAGAGGAGAGGTAGGAGGCGAGGTAGGACACGACAATGGAGAGAAAGGAGGCGAGGTAGGAAAAAAAGGGAGAGGGATGGATGGAGGAAGAAAGAGAGAGGGGGGGGAATGAGACAAGAGGAAGAGAGGGAGAAAAGAGAAAGGGTGTAAGGAAGGAGGTCATTTGCATACAGATGTAGTAGAACATCCTGGTATTTTTGGCATACAACATTTGACATACTATGTACTAGGACATACTAAATACTGTTTCTAGTGTTCTAAATACTACGGTAGTAGGGTAGTAAGGTAGTAGGGTAGTAAGGTAGTACGGCAGTAGGGTAGTAAGGTAGTAAGGCAGTAGGGTAGTAAGGCAGTAGGGTAGTAGGGTAGTACGGCAGTAGGGTAGTAAGGTAGTAAGGCAGTAGGGTAGTACGGTAGTACGGCAGTAGGGTAGTAAGGTAGTAAGGCAGTAGGGTAGTAAGGTAGTAAGGCAGTAGGGTAGTAGGATAGTACGGCAGTAGGGTAGTAGGGTAGTAAGGTAGTAAGGCAGTAGGGTAGTAGGGTAGTAGGGCAGTAAGGTATTAGGGTAGTAAGGTAGTACGGCAGTAGGGTAGTAGGGTAGTAAGGTAGTAAGGTAGTAAGGTAGTAAGGCAGTAGGGTAGTAGGGTAGTACGGCAGTAGGGTAGTAAGGTAGTAAGGCAGTAGGGTAGTAGGGTAGTAAGGTAGTAAGGTAGTAAGGCAGTAGGGTAGTAGGGTAGTACGGCAGTAAGGTAGTAGGGTAGTACGGTAGTAAGGCAGTAGGGTAGTAGGGTAGTACGGCAGTAGGGTAGTAAGGTAGTAAGGCAGTAGGGTAGTACGGCAGTAGGGTAGTAAAGCAGTAAGGCAGTAGGGTAGTAGGGTAGTACGGCAGTAAGGTAGTAAGGCAGTAGGGTAGTAGGGTAGTACGGCAGTAGGGTAGTAAGGTAGTAAGGCAGTAGGGTAGTACGGCAGTAGGGTAGTAAAGCAGTAAGGCAGTAGGGTAGTAGGGTAGTACGGCAGTAAGGCAGTAGGATAGTACGGCAGTAGGGTAGTAAGGTAGTAAGGCAGTAGGGTAGTAGGGTAGTACGGTAGTAAGGTAGTAAGGCAATAGGGGAGTAGGGCAGTACGGTAGTAGGGCAGTAGGGTAAGGTAGTAAGGTAGTAAGATAGTAGAGTAGTATGGTAGTACAGTAGTACGGTAGTAGGGTAGTAAGGTAGTACGGTAGTAGGGTAGTATGGTGGTAGGGTAGTATGGTGGTAGGGTAGTAGGGTAGTAGGGTAGTATGGTGGTAGGGTAGTACAGTAGTAAGGTAGTAGGGTAGTAGGGTAGTATGGTGGTAGGGTAGTAGGGTAGTATGGTGGTAGGGTAGTACAGTAGTAAGGTAGTAGGGTAGTACAGTAGTACGGTAGTAGGGTAGTAAGGTAGTACGGTAGTAGGGTAGTATGGTGGTAGGGTAGTAGGGTAGTAGGGTAGTATGGTGGTAGGGTAGTACAGTAGTAAGGTAGTAGGGTAGTATGGTAGTACAGTAGTACGGTAGTAGGGTAGTAAGGTAGTACGGTAGTAGGGTAGTATGGTGGTAGGGTAGTAGGGTAGTAGGGTAGTATGGTGGTAGGGTAGTACAGTAGTAAGGTAGTAGGGTAGTACAGTAGTAAGGTAGTAGGGTAGTATGGTGGTAGGGTAGTACAGTAGTACGGTAGTAGGGTAGTATGGTGGTAGGGTAGTACAGTAGTAAGATAGTAGGGTAGTACAGTAGTAGGGTAGTACAGTAGTAAGGTAGTAGGGTAGTAGGGTAGTATGGTAGTACAGTAGTAGGGTAGTATGGTGGTAGGGTAGTACAGTAGTACGGTAGTAGGGTAGTACAGTAGTAGGGTAGTATGGTGGTAGGGTAGTACAGTAGTAGGGTAGTATGTAGTGTAGTACAGTAGTACGGTAGTACGTAGTATGTAGTACAGTAGTAGGGTAGTATGGTGGTAGGGTAGTACAGTAGTAAGGTAGTAGGGTAGTATGGTGGTAGGGTAGTACAGTAGTACGGTAGTAGGGTAGTATGGTGGTAGGGTAGTACAGTAGTAAGGTAGTAGGGTAGTATGGTAGTACAGTAGTAGGGTAGTATGGTGGTAGGGTAGTACAGTAGTACAGTAGTATGGTGGTAGGGTAGTACAGTAGTAGGGTAGTATGGTGGTAGGGTAGTACAGTAGTGAGGTAGTAGGGTAGTACGGTAGTATGGTGGTAGGGTAGTACAGTAGTAGGGTAGTAGGGTAGTATGGTGGTAGGGTAGTACAGTAGTAAGGTAGTAGGGTAGTATGGTGGTAGGGTAGTACAGTAGTAAGGTAGTAGGGTAGTATGGTGGTAGGGTAGTACAGTAGTAAGGTAGTAGGGTAGTACAGTAGTAGGGTAGTACAGTAGTAAGGTAGTAGGGTAGTAGGGTAGTATGGTAGTACAGTAGTAGGGTAGTATGGTGGTAGGGTAGTACAGTAGTAAGGTAGTAGGGTAGTATGGTGGTAGGGTAGTACAGTAGTAAGGTAGTAGGGTAGTATGGTGGTAGGGTAGTACAGTAGTACGGTAGTAGGGTAGTATGGTGGTAGGGTAGTACAGTAGTACGGTAGTAGGGTAGTATGGTGGTAGGGTAGTACAGTAGTACGGTAGTAGGGTAGTATGGTGGTAGGGTAGTACAGTAGTAAGGTAGTAGGGTAGTATGGTGGTAGGGTAGTACAGTAGTACGGTAGTAGGGTAGTATGGTGGTAGGGTAGTACAGTAGTACGGTAGTAGGGTAGTATGGTGGTAGGGTAGTACAGTAGTACGGTAGTAGGGTAGTATGGTGGTAGGGTAGTACAGTAGTAAGGTAGTAGGGTAGTATGGTGGTAGGGTAGTACAGTAGTACGGTAGTAGGGTAGTATGGTGGTAGGGTAGTACAGTAGTACGGTAGTAGGGTAGTATGGTGGTAGGGTAGTACAGTAGTAAGGTAGTAGGGTAGTATGGTGGTAGGGTAGTACAGTAGTACGGTAGTAGGGTAGTATGGTGGTAGGGTAGTACAGTAGTACGGTAGTAGGGTAGTATGGTGGTAGGGTAGTACAGTAGTAAGGTAGTAGGGTAGTATGGTGGTAGGGTAGTACAGTAGTAAGGTAGTAGGGTAGTATGGTGGTAGGGTAGTACAGTAGTACGGTAGTAGGGTAGTATGGTGGTAGGGTAGTACAGTAGTATGGTAGTAGGGTAGTATGGTGGTAGGGTAGTACAGTAGTACGGTAGTAGGGTAGTATGGTGGTAGGGTAGTACAGTAGTACGGTAGTAGGGTAGTATGGTGGTAGGGTAGTACAGTAGTAAGGTAGTAGGGTAGTATGGTGGTAGGGTAGTACAGTAGTACGGTAGTAGGGAACTTCTCTAAGACAGAGGACACGAGCTGCCTTTAAGATTCCTGCTCAGCTCAGTTTGCACTGCTAACCCAGAATAAACATGTTTAGCACCAGTGATTACAACAAAGTGTGCTAGCTAACTTTACAAGAAACAGGAACATCACACACTCTTAGTTCTGACTGAACACGTGTGCATCAGTGTTTCTTTAGTCTGTTTCACCTGGAACTACGCCGTGATGTCACAGTGATGTCACAGTGATAGGACCTTTCACTCACCATCTGTCTCTGGCATCTCTTTGGACACGGTGACCTCAGTGACCTCCTCCCGGGTGTCTTCAGAGCCGCTGGGTGACACCGAGTCGTTCTCTGACCCTCTCCTCCTCCCACCACCTCCTCTCCCTTTCTCTCCTCCGCCTCCTCTCCCCTTGTCTCCTCCTCCTCTCCCTTTCTCTCCTCCGCCTCCTCCTCCACCTCCTCTCCCCTTGTCTCCTCCTCCTCCACTCCCCTTGTCTCCTCCTCCTCCTCCTCCTCCACCTCCTCTGCCCTTGTCTCCTCCTCCTCCTCCTCTCCCCTTGTCTCCTCCTCCTCCCCCCCCCTTGTCGGAGCTCTGGTCCAGCCTCTCCTCCAGGACCTGCTGCTCTCTCTCCATCTTGGTGATCTCCAGCAGGAGGTCGTCGAACGAAGCTTCTACGATCTTCGTCAGCTCGTGAACCGCGAAGTCCAGAACGTGTTCCATGACCGACTTCAGCTGGTCTGTAAGGAGGAGACAGGAGAGACCGCCATCATCATCATCATCATCACCACCACCATCACACCATCATCATCATCATCACCATCATCATAACCACCATCATCATCATCATCACCACCACCATCACACCATCATCATCACCACCACCATCATCATCATCATCATCATCATCATCACCATCATCATTACCACCATCATCATTACCACCATCATCATCATCATCATCACCATCATCATCTCCCTGGTTCCCTCCACTAACAGGAAGTGATCATCTCCCTGGTTCCTCCACTAACAGGAAGTGATCATCTCTCTGGTCCCTCCACCAACAGGAAGTGATCATCTCCCTGGTTCCCTCCACTAACAGGAAGTGATCATCTCTCTGGTTCCTCCACCAACAGGAAGTGATCATCTCTCTGGTTCCTCCACTAACAGGAAGTGATCATCTCCCTGGTTCCCTCCACTAACAGGAAGTGATCATCTCCCTGGTTCCCTCCACTAACAGGAAGTGATCATCTCCCTGGTTCCCTCCACTAACAGGAAGTGATCATCTCCCTGGTTCCTCCACTAACAGGAAGTGATCATCTCTCTGGTTCCCTCCACCAACAGGAAGTGATCATCTCTCTGGTTCCTCCACTAACAGGAAGTGATCATCTCTCTGGTTCCCTCCACTAACAGGAAGTGATCATCTCCCTGGTTCCTCCACTAACAGGAAGTGATCATCTCTCTGGTTCCCTCCACTAACAGGAAGTGATCATCTCTCTGGTTCCTCCACTAACAGGAAGTGATCATCTCCCTGGTTCCCTCCACTAACAGGAAGTGATCATCTCTCTGGTTCCCTCCACCTAACAGGAAGTGATCATCTCCCTGGTTCCCTCCACTAACAGGAAGTGATCATCTCCCTGGTTCCCTCCACTAACAGGAAGTGATCATCTCCCTGGTTCCCTCCACTAACAGGAAGTGATCATCTCCCTGGTTCCCTCCACTAACAGGAAGTGATCATCTCCCTGGTTCCCTCCACTAACAGGAAGTGATCATCTCCCTGGTTCCTCCACTAACAGGAAGTGATCATCTCCCTGGTTCCCTCCACTAACAGGAAGTGATCATCTCCCTGGTTCCCTCCACTAACAGGAAGTGATCATCTCCCTGGTTCCCTCCACTAACAGGAAGTGATCATCTCCCTGGTTCCCTCCATAACAGGAAGTGATCATCTCCCTGTCTAACTGAGAGCCGGGTTCCTAGATGACCCTGAGAATATCGATTCCCCTTATCAATGCTTTCCGATAGCGTGCACGATGACGCAACGTCATACGTACGATGTATGGTGTGTCAGTGTGTTCGGGACCGGAGACACGGCGGAGGGAAAGCAAACTTTACGAGATGTTGAGCTGCAAACGAAGATAATTCTCATTTTCTTCAGTTTCTTTGTGTTTTGTGTATAAATGAAAAGACCGACGTCTTTTTACTGACGGCTGTTCTCAGTTATTTTTTATATTTTATATGTGGCGTCTATATTTAACGTTGCAGTGAACAGTGGAACGCTGTGAGAAGAACAAACCAACTCTGTGTTTCACAACCATTAATCACAGAGAACAAACCAACTCTGTGTTTCACACCATTAATCACACATCAGACACAGACTGGAATCCCCCCAACGGGCCTCATTAGGAGCTGACCGAGATAAAACATGTTAGATTATCTGTTCATCAGGTCGTCCTTTATCTTCTCTACGTGGTTCTACATGTTCCATTCAAATCAGTTCTCCATTAATATTAAATATATATATATGTATATATATAAGGTATTAATAACAGAGACACTGATGTCTGTTGGTGCACTAATCAATACAGATATCTCCAACTGATGATCAGTTCATTGATCAATGTGTCACCTGGTTCCTTATATTATACTAGATCAATTATAGTTATAAATAAATATCATCATTAGGGCTGCAGCTGATATTAATCTGCAGATAGGTGCAATATTTAAATATTCATTCATTTTCGTCTCTTCCAGTTAGAGGAGGTTCAGTGTTGGTGGCCCGTTGGGCCGCCGTCTCTTCCAGTTAGAGGAGGTTCAGTGTTGGTGGCCCGTTGGGCCGCCGTCTCTTCCAGTTAGAGGAGGTTTAGTTGAGTCTCCTGGTGGCTGCAGATCTCTACAGGGGTTCAATTAATAACTTACTCTAACAACAACACCTCCTCCTCCTCCTCCTCCTCCTCCCTCCTCTTCCTCCTGCTCCCCTCCTCCTCCCTCCTCTTCCTCCTCCTCCTCCTCCTCCTCCCTCCTCTTCCTCCTCCTCCTCCTCCTCCTCCTCCTCCTCCTCCTCCTCCTCTTCCTCCTGCTCCCCTCCTCCTCCCTCCTCTTCCTCCTGCTCCCCTCCTCCTCCCTCCTCTTCCTCCTCCTCCTCCTCCTCCTCCTCCTCCTCCTCCTCCTCCTCCTCCTCCTCCCTCCTCTTCCTCCTGCTCCCCTCCTCCCTTCTCCTCCTCGTAGTAGTCTAGTTTTCACCACAACAGAGCAGAGCGACCTTTGACCTGAGGGTGTCGGGGCCTCATTATCTTGCTGTCTGTGTTAATCCGACACTCAGCTCTCATTACTGAGGATCCTGGAGATGTTTGAACCACTTAATGTATGGAGGACAAAGCAGGCCATCAACACTGGAGTGATGCTACTGGTTGGTCTGAAGTGATGCTACTGGTTGGTCTGAAGTGATGCTACCGGTCAGTCTGAAGTGATCTTACCGGTCGGTCTGAAGTGATGCTACTGGTTGGTCTGAAGTGATGTTACCGGTCGGTCTGGAGTGATGCTACTGGTTGGTCTGAAGTGATGCTACTGGTTGGTCTGGAGTGATGCTACTGGTCGGTCTGGAGTGATGCTACTGGTTGGTCTGGAGTGATGCTACCGGTCAGTCTGAAGTGATCTTACCGGTCGGTCTGGAGTGATGTTACTGGTTGGTCTGAAGTGATGCTACCGGTTGGTCTGAAGTGATGTTACTGGTTGGTCTGAAGTGATGCTACCGGTTGGTCTGAAGTGATGTTACTGGTTGGTCTGAAGTGATGTTACTGGTTGGTCTGAAGTGATGTTACTGGTTGGTCTGAAGTGATGCTACTGGTTGGTCTGAAGTGATGTTACTGGTTGGTCTGAAGTGATGCTACTGGTTGGTCTGAAGTGATGCTACTGGTTGGTCTGGAGTGATGCTACCGGTCGGTCTGGAGTGATGCTACTGGTTGGTCTGGAGTGATGCTACTGGTTGGTCTGGAGTGATGTTACTGGTTGGTCTGGAGTGATGTTACTGGTTGGTCTGGAGTGATGTTACTGGTTGGTCTGGAGTGATGTTACTGGTTGGTCTGGAGTGATGTTACCGGTCGGTCTGGAGTGATGCTACCGGTCGGTCTGGAGTGATGCTACTGGTTGGTCTGAAGTGATGCTACTGGTTGGTCTGGAGTGATGCTACTGGTTGGTCTGGAGTGATGCTACTGGTTGGTCTGGAGTGATCTTACTGGTTGGTCTGGAGTGATGTTACTGGTTGGTCTGGAGTGATGTTACTGGTTGGTCTGGAGTGATGCTACTGGTTGGTCTGAAGTGATGCTACTGGTTGGTCTGGAGTGATGCTACTGGTTGGTCTGGAGTGATGCTACTGGTTGGTCTGGAGTGATCTTACTGGTTGGTCTGGAGTGATGTTACTGGTTGGTCTGGAGTGATGTTACTGGTTGGTCTGGAGTGATGCTACTGGTTGGTCTGGAGTGATCTTACTGGTTGGTCTGGAGTGATCTTACTGGTTGGTCTGAGGTGATGCTACTGGTTGGTCTGAAGTGATCTTACTGGTTGGTCTGAGGTGATGCTACTGGTTGGTCTGGAGTGATCTTACTGGTTGGTCTGGAGTGATCTTACTGGTTGGTCTGGAGTGATGTTACCGGTTGGTCTGAGGTGATGCTACTGGTCGGTCTGAAGTGATGTTACCGGTTGGTCTGGAGTGATCTTACTGGTTGGTCTGAAGTGATCTTACTGGTTGGTCTGAAGTGATGCTACTGGTTGGTCTGAAGTGATGTTACTGGTTGGTCTGAAGTGATGATACTGGTTGGTCTGAAGTGATGTTACTGGTTGGTCTGAATTGATGCTACTGGTTGGTCTGAAGTGATCTTACTGGTTGGTCTGAAGTGATGATACTGGTTGGTCTGAAGTGATGTTACTGGTTGGTCTGAATTGATGCTACTGGTTGGTCTGGAGTGATCTTACTGGTTGGTCTGAATTGATGCTACTGGTTGGTCTGGAGTGATCTTACTGGTTGGTCTGAATTGATGCTACTGGTTGGTCTGAAGTGATGTTACTGGTTGGTCTGAAGTGATGATACTGGTTGGTCTGAAGTGATGTTACTGGTTGGTCTGAAGTGATGATACTGGTTGGTCTGAAGTGATGATACTGGTTGGTCTGAAGTGATGTTACTGGTTGGTCTGAATTGATGCTACTGGTTGGTCTGGAGTGATCTTACTGGTTGGTCTGAATTGATGCTACTGGTTGGTCTGGAGTGATCTTACTGGTTGGTCTGAATTGATGCTACTGGTTGGTCTGAAGTGATGTTACTGGTTGGTCTGAAGTGATGATACTGGTTGGTCTGAAGTGATGTTACTGGTTGGTCTGAATTGATGCTACTGGTTGGTCTGGAGTGATCTTACTGGTTGGTCTGAATTGATGCTACTGGTTGGTCTGAAGTGATCTTACTGGTTGGTCTGAAGTGATGCTACTGGTTGGTCTGAAGTGATGTTACTGGTTGGTCTGAAGTGATGATACTGGTTGGTCTGAAGTGATGTTACTGGTTGGTCTGAATTGATGCTACTGGTTGGTCTGAAGTGATCTTACTGGTTGGTCTGAAGTGATCTTACTGGTTGGTCTGAAGTGATGCTACTGGTTGGTCTGAAGTGATGTTACTGGTTGGTCTGAATTGATGCTACTGGTTGTTACTGGTCGGTCTGGTTGCTGATAATCATCCTCACACAGAGCTAACACAGAGCGCTGTGATGTCACTGACCTCGGCTCCTCTCTGGTCCTGATGGCGTGTTATCCTGCTGGCCTGGTTTTAGGGAGGGGGAGTGGGGGAGCTTTGCGTGTCAGCCGTGTGTTTGCGTTCGAGTGCACAGATGTGTGCATGCATGCGAGAGAGCGACGGCGAGGAGAGGCTTTCTCCAGCTCACGTGTCTCTGCATGTGTGTGTGTGTGTGTGTGTGTGTAGATGTAACGCACCCAAACAAATAAACACGTCTGAATGTGAACGACAGTCTGACCTGTTACGATGGATTAATGTCATCACATCACCTCCGTTCACACCACGCTACTCCTCAACCATCAGGATCACAATTATAATACTGTTATTAATAATAATATTATCATAACAATCATAATAACATTATTAATAATATTATTATTATTTATATTATTATTAATAATAATAATAATAATAACAATAATACTTTTAGTTTCGGTTGGTGTCTTAACTGAGTTATTATATAATCGATGGATCAGAGACTAATCGATGGATCGGAGACTAATCGATGGATCGGAGACTAGACGATGGATCGGAGACTAGACGATGGATCGGACACTAATCGATGGATCAGAGACTAATCGATGGATCAGAGACTAGACGATGGATCAGAGACTAATCGATGGATCAGAGACTAATCGATGGATCGGAGACTAGACGATGGATCAGAGACTAATCGATGGATCAGAGACTAATCGATGGATCGGAGACTAATCGATGGATCAGAGACTAATCGATGGATCAGAGACTAATCGATGGATCGGAGACTAATCGATGGATCGGAGACTAATCGATGGATCGGAGACTAGACGATGGATCGGACACTAATCGATGGATCAGAGACTAATCGATGGATCAGAGACTAATCGATGGATCGGAGACTAATCGATGGATCGGAGACTAATCGATGGATCAGAGACTAATCGATGGATCGGACACTAATCGATGGATCGGAGACTAATCGATGGATCAGAGACTAATCGATGGATCGGAGACTAATCGATGGATCGGAGACTAATCGATGGATCGGAGACTAGACGATGGATCGGACACTAATCGATGGATCAGAGACTAATCGATGGATCAGAGACTAATCGATGGATCGGAGACTAATCGATGGATCGGAGACTAGACGATGGATCGGACACTAATCGATGGATCGGAGACTAATCGATGGATCAGAGACTAATCGATGGATCGGAGACTAATCGATGGATCGGAGACTAGACGATGGATCAGAGACTAATCGATGGATCAGAGACTAGACAATGGATCAGAGACTATTCGCTGGATCGGAGACTAGACGATGGATCAGAGACTAATCGATGGATCGGAGACTAATCGATGGATCGGAGACTAATCGATGGATCAGAGACTAGACGATGGATCAGAGAGTAGACAATGGATCGGAGACTAGACGATGGATCAGAGACTAATCGATGGATTGAAGACTAGACGATGGATCGAAGACTAATCGATGGATCAGACTAATTGATGGATCAGAGACTAATCGATGGATTGAAGACTAGACGATGGATCAGAGACTAGACGATGGATTGAAGACTAGACGATGGATTGAAGACTAGACGATGGATCAGAGACTAGACGATGGATCAGAGACTAGACGATGGATCAGAGACTATTCGATGGATCGGAGACTAGACGATGGATCAGAGACTAATCGATGGATCAGAGACTAGACAATGGATCGGAGACTAATTGATGGATCGGAGACTAATCGATGGATCGGAGACTAGACGATGGATCAGAGACTAGACGATGGATCAGAGACTAGACGATGGATCGGAGACTAGACAATGGATCGGAGACTAGACGATGGATCAGAGACTAGACGATGGATTGAAGACTAGACGATGGATTGAAGACTAGACGATGGATCAGAGACTAGACGATGGATCAGAGACTAGACGATGGATCAGAGACTATTCGATGGATCGGAGACTAGACGATGGATCAGAGACTAATCGATGGATCAGAGACTAGACAATGGATCGGAGACTAATTGATGGATCAGAGACTAATCGATGGATTGAAGACTAATCGATGGATTGAAGACTAATCGATGGATTGAAGACTAGATTTACAATAATAAATATATACATACATTTACATAAAGTAGCATATTTGAGTATTAAATACTTGACAATCTCCCTTTAAGGTTCATTTAGAACAGATCAAATATGTGAGATTAATCACGATTAAATACTCACAACTGAGCGATTAATCGAGATTCAATGTTTTAATTGATTGACAGCCCTAAAGAAAGAAATCGGGGCTAGATTAATCAATGAAATAAAATGAAATAGAAATCCTGCCACGTGTCACATGATAAACCTGAAGAGCATCGCTTCCTGTGTTTCACACAATAAAAGAAGTTTATCGTGTTTACAGCTCAGCTGGTTTCCTGAAGGAAGAGGAAACAGATTATTCACCACTCAGCACTTCTTTCACTCACTAGATTTACTGTTCATACATGACACCAGCAGAGAGGAGTTATCTCTACGACACCTCCTCCTCCCGCTGCTGGATGTGCTGCTTTCATATCAAACCAATTCATATCAAAGCAAATTGTACGAAAAAAAAGTCCCAAAAATAGTCGAAAAAAATGTCAGAAATTTGTCCGAAAAAAAGTCTGACATTTTTTGAAAGAAATCTCCAAAAAAAAGTTTCATTTTTGTTTATTGTAAAATGTTGTATTTCTGGTGTGTTCTTTATACTATCACAGTTTTACTAGAATTAGGTTTCATATCGAATTGTTACGTCTGTATCATGATACGTATCCTATTACAGTACTCTGTATTACAGTACTCTGTATTACAGTACTCTGTATTACAGTACTGATTACTGTAATAAAGTGAACTCAGTGAAAGACATCTTCCTGAACATCTGAAGATCTGAACATCTGGGCGTCGCCGCTCGGCGCCACATCTTTGCCCCCTCCACCTCCCCGCTCTCTTTTTGGCGCGTCAGCTCTTTTCTTCCCCAATGAAACGCTGGTTTAACGCCTCGAGGTTCACGATCCGGTCCACCACGAGGCCGTCTGTTGCTTCTTTGTTCTGGAGCCCCCCCCACCACCAGGCCTGTCAGACGGAGCTGTAAATCTGATATTATGGTCTGTACGGACTCGTCTTGTTTTACAGCCTGTTTCTGGATGAGCCTCCTGATCCTGTTCAGTCAGACTCTCCAGTAGATACCTGAGACGTGTTACCCATGGACTTATATATATTAGATTATAGTTATGGAAGAGGACGCTAGTGGTCCTGGTTTCTACAGCGGTTTATTGGCAATAATCTGGTGATACCACACGTATCAGGATACAGAGGTAACGATTCACTATACTGCGATATACTGTAAGAAAGGCCATATATACTGGATGTTATATATAATAATATAAATATTACCATTACAACCTCATTCTAGTAAAACGGTCATAGTATAAAGAACAGCAGAAATACACCATTTTACAATAAACTAAAATAACACATTTAAACTGCATGTGATGATCATAAAGTGGGCATGTCTGTAAAGGGGAGACTCGTGGGTACCCAGAGAACCCATTTACATTCACTGATCTGGAGGTCAGAGGTCAAGGGACCCCTTTGAACATGGA
>NW_027428243.1:0-12500 GCF_043250625.1 Sebastes fasciatus | reverse complement strand
CAGTAACAGCAGCAGTAACAGCAGCAGTAACAGCAGTAGCAGCAGTAACAGCAGCAGTAACAGCAGCAGTAACAGTAACAGCAGCAGTAACAGCAGCAGTAACAGTAACAGCAGCAGTAACAGCAGCAGTAACAGTAACAGCAGCAGTAACAGCAGCAGCAGTAACAGTAACAGCAGCAGTAACAGCAGCAGCAGCAGTAACAGCAGCAGTAACAGCAGCAGTAACAGTAACAGCAGCAGTAACAGCAGCAGTAACAGTAACAGCAGCAGTAACAGCAGCAGCAGCAGTAACAGCAGCAGTAACAGCAGCAGTAACAGTAACAGCAGCAGTAACAGCAGCAGCAGCAGTAACAGCAGCAGTAACAGTAACAGCAGCAGTAACAGCAGCAGCAGCAGTAACAGCAGCAGTAACAGTAACAGCAGCAGCAGCAGTAACAGCAGCAGTAACAGTAACAGCAGCAGCAGCAGTAACAGCAGCAGTAACAGTAACAGCAACAGTAACAGCAGCAGCAGCAGTAACAGTAACAGCAGCAGTAACAGTAACAGCAGCAGTAACAGTAACAGCAGCAGCAGCAGTAACAGCAGCAGCAGTAACAGTAGCAGCAGCAGCAGTAACAGCAGCAGCAGTAACAGCAGCAGTAACAGTAGCAGCAGCAGTAACAGTAACAGCAGCGGCAGCAGCAGTAACAGCAGCAGTAGCAGCAGCAGTAACAGTAACAGCAGCAGCAGCAGTAACAGCAGCAGTAACGGTAGCAGCAGCAGTAACAGTAGCAGCAGCAGCAACAGCAGCAGCAGTAACAGCAGCAGTAACGGTAGCAGCAGCAGTAACAGTAACAGCAGCAGTAACAGTAGCAGCAGCAGCAGTAACAGCAGTAACAGCAGCAGTAACAGTAGCAGCAGCAGTAACAGCAGCAGTAACAGTAACAGCAGCAGCAGTAACAGTAACAGCAGCAGCAGTAACAGTAACAGCAGCAGCAGTAACAGTAGCAGCAGCAGTAACAGCAGCAGCAGCAGTAACAGCAGCAGTAACAGTAACAGCAGCAGCAGTAACAGTAGCAGCAGCAGTAACAGTAACAGCAGCAGCAGTAACAGTAACAGCAGTAACAGTAACAGCAGCAGTAACAGTAACAGTAACAGCAGCAGCAGCAGTAACAGCAGCAGTAACAGTAACAGCAGTAACAGCAGCAGTAGCAGCAGCAGTAACAGTAACAGCAGCAGCTGCAGTAACAGCAGCAGCAGCAGTAACAGTAACAACAGCAGCAGCAGTAACAGTAACAGCAGCAGCAGTAACAGTAACAACAGCAGTAACAGTAACAACAGCAGCAGCAGTAACAGCAGCAGCAGCAGTAACAACAGCAGCAGCAGTAACAGTAACAACAGCAGCAGCAGTAACAGCAGCAGTAGCAGCAGCAGTAACAGTAACAGCAGTAACAGTAACAGCAGCAGCAGCATTAACAGTAACAGCAGTAACAGTAACAACAGCAGCAGCAGTAACAGTAACAGCAGCAGCAGTAACAGTAACAACAGCAGCAGCAGTAACAGTAACAGCAGCAGCAGTAACAGTAACAGCAGCAGCAGCAGTAACAGTAACAGCAGCAGCAGTAACAGTAACAGCAGTAACAGTAACAGCAGTAACAGTAACAGCAGCAGCAGCAACAGTAACAGCAGCAGCAGTAACAGTAACAGCAGCAGCAGTAACAGTAACAGCAGCAGCAGTAACAGTAACAGCAGCAACAGTAACAACAGCAGCAGCAGTAACAGTAACAGCAGCAGCAGTAACAGTAACAGCAGCAGCAGCAGTAACAGTAACAACAGCAGCAGCAGTAACAGTAACAGCAGCAGCAGTAACAGTAACAGCAGCAGCAGTAACAGTAACAGCAGCAGCAGTAACAGTAACAGCAGTAACAGTAACAGCAGTAACAGTAACAGCAGCAGCAGCAACAGTAACAGCAGCAGCAGTAACAGCAGCAGCAGTAACAGTAACAGCAGCAGCAGTAACAGTAACAGCAGCAGCAGCAGTAACAGTAACAACAGCAGCAGCAGTAACAGTAACAGCAGCAGCAGTAACAGTAACAGCAGCAGTAACAGTAACAGCAGTAACAGTAACAGTAACAGCAGTAACAGTAACAGCAGCAGCAGTAACAGTAACAGCAGTAACAGTAACAGTAACAGCAGTAACAGTAACAGCAGCAGCAGCAGTAACAGTAACAGCAGCAACAGTAACAGTAACAGCAGTAACAGTAACAGCAGCAGCAGCAACAGTAACAGCAGCAGCAGTAACAGTAACAGCAGCAGCAGTAACAGTAACAGCAACAGCAGCAGCAGTAACAGTAACAGCAGCAGCAGTAACAGTAACAGCAGCAGCAGCAGTAACAGTAACAACAGCAGCAGCAGTAACAGTAACAGCAGCAGCAGTAACAGTAACAGCAGCAGCAGTAACAGTAACAGCAGCAGCAGTAACAGTAACAGCAGTAACAGTAACAGCAGTAACAGTAACAGCAGCAGCAGCAACAGTAACAGCAGCAGCAGTAACAGTAACAGCAGCAGCAGTAACAGTAACAGCAGCAGCAGTAACAGTAACAGCAGCAGCAGCAGTAACAGTAACAACAGCAGCAGCAGTAACAGTAACAGCAGCAGCAGTAACAGTAACAGCAGCAGCAGCAGTAACAGTAACAGCAGTAACAGTAACAGTAACAGCAGTAACAGTAACAGCAGCAGCAGTAACAGTAACAGCAGTAACAGTAACAGTAACAGCAGTAACAGTAACAGCAGCAGCAGCAGTAACAGTAACAGCAGCAACAGTAACAGTAACAGCAGTAACAGTAACAGCAGCAGCAGCAACAGTAACAGCAGCAGCAGTAACAGTAACAGCAGCAGCAGTAACAGTAACAGTAACAGCAGTAACAGTAACAGCAGCAGCAGCAACAGTAACAGCAGCAGCAGTAACAGTAACAGTAACAGCAGTAACAGTAACAGTAACAGCAGTAACAGTAACAGCAGCAGCAGCAGTAACAGTAACAGCAGCAACAGTAACAGTAACAGCAGTAACAGTAACAGCAGCAGCAGCAACAGTAACAGCAGCAGCAGTAACAGCAACAGCAGCAGCAGTAACAGTAACAGCAGCAGCAGTAACAGTAACAGCAGCAGCAGTAACAGTAACAGCAGCAGCAGTAACAGTAACAGCAGCAGCAGTAACAGTAACAGTAACAGCAGTAACAGTAACAGTAACAGCAGTAACAGTAACAGCAGCAGCAGCAGTAACAGTAACAGCAGCAACAGTAACAGTAACAGCAGTAACAGTAACAGCAGCAGCAGCAACAGTAACAGCAGCAGCAGTAACAGCAACAGCAGCAGCAGTAACAGTAACAGCAGCAGCAGTAACAGTAACAGCAGCAGCAGCAGTAACAGTAACAACAGCAGCAGCAGTAACAGTAACAGCAGCAGCAGTAACAGTAACAGCAGCAACAGTAACAGTAACAGCAGCAGCAGCAGTAACAGTAACAGCAGTAACAGTAACAGCAGCAGCAGTAACAGTAACAGTAACAGCAGCAGCAGTAACAGTAACAGCAGCAACAGTAACAGTAACAGCAGCAGCAGCAGTAACAGTAACAGCAGCAACAGTAACAGTAACAGCAGCAGCAGCAGTAACAGTAACAGCAGCAACAGTAACAGTAACAGCAGCAGCAGCAGTAACAGTAACAGCAGCAGCAGTAACAGTAACAGCAGCAACAGTAACAGTAACAGCAGCAGCAGCAGTAACAGTAACAGCAGCAGCAGTAACAGTAACAGCAGCAGCAGTAACAGTAACAGCAGCAGCAGTAACAGTAACAGCAGCAGCAGCAGTAACAGTAACAGCAGTAACAGTAACAGCAGCAGCAGTAACAGTAACAGTAACAGCAGTAACAGTAACAGCAGCAGCAGCAACAGTAACAGCAGCAGCAGTAACAGTAACAGCAGCAGCAGTAACAGTAACAGCAGCAGCTCTGTGGAGGAACTCCCTCCAGCAGCCATGTGTTTCCTCTCTGAGCCGCCTCTTAAAAGCAGCGTTCCTAAGGAAGGGCTGGTATCCAGGGAGGAGACAATAAAATGTCTGTAGGAGCAGCCTATAGGATTAGCCACATCCATACAGGCCTATACGGGCCAGCCGGGCCTCTCTGCTCCACCACGTCAGCCAAAACACCCTCCATCTGAAACCGTGTTTACCCTCTGTACGGAAGACAAACCCCGACCATCCCCCAGGCCGCCACACACAACCAAAGATATACACGCTCACAGAGAAAGTCAAGAAGTATCAGGACATGTTCGGTTATAGAGGTACGGAAGCCCTTTACTGCTAAAAGAAAGTCAAGAAGTATCAGGACATGTTCGGTTATAGAGGTACGGAAGCCCTTTACTGCTAGAAGAAAGTCAAGAAGTATCAGGACATGTTCGGTTATAGAGGTACGGAAGCCCTTTACTGCTAGAAGAAAGTCAAGAAGTATCAGGACATGTTCGGTTATAGAGGTACGGAAGCCCTTTACTGCTAAAAGAAAGTCAAGAAGTATCAGGACATGTTCGGTTATAGAGGTACGGAAGCCCTTTACTGCTAAAAGAAAGTCAAGAAGTATCAGGACATGTTCGGTTATAGAGGTACGGAAGCCCTTTACTGCTAAAAAAAGTCAAGAAGTATCAGGACATGTTCGGTTATAGAGGTACGGAAGCCCTTTACTGCTAGAAGAAAGTCAAGAAGTATCAGGACATGTTCGGTTATAGAGGTACGGAAGCCCTTTACTGCTAAAAAAAGTCAAGAAGTATCAGGACATGTTCGGTTATAGAGGTACGGAAGCCCTTTACTGCTAGAAGAAAGTCAAGAAGTATCAGGACATGTTCGGTTATAGAGGTACGGAAGCCCTTTACTGCTAAAAGAAAGTCAAGAAGTATCAGGACATGTTCGGTTATAGAGGTACGGAAGCCCTTTACTGCTAAAAGAAAGTCAAGAAGTATCAGGACATGTTCGGTTATAGAGGTACGGAAGCCCTTTACTGCTAAAAAAAGTCAAGAAGTATCAGGACATGTTCGGTTATAGAGGTACGGAAGCCCTTTACTGCTAGAAGAAAGTCAAGAAGTATCAGGACATGTTCGGTTATAGAGGTACGGAAGCCCTTTACTGCTAAAAAAGTCAAGAAGTATCAGGACATGTTCGGTTATAGAGGTACGGAAGCCCTTTACTGCTAAAAAAAGTCAAGAAGTATCAGGACATGTTCGGTTATAGAGGTACGGAAGCCCTTTACTGCTAAAAAAAGTCAAGAAGTATCAGGACATGTTCGGTTATAGAGGTACGGAAGCCCTTTACTGCTAAAAAAAGTCAAGAAGTATCAGGACATGTTCGGTTATAGAGGTACGGAAGCCCTTTACTGCTAGAAGAAAGTCAAGAAGTATCAGGACATGTTCGGTTATAGAGGTACGGAAGCCCTTTACTGCTAAAAAAAGTCAAGAAGTATCAGGACATGTTCGGTTATAGAGGTACGGAAGCCCTTTACTGCTAGAAGAAAGTCAAGAAGTATCAGGACATGTTCGGTTATAGAGATACGGAAGCCCTTTACTGCTAAAAAAAGTCAAGAAGTATCAGGACATGTTCGGTTATAGAGGTACGGAAGCCCTTTACTGCTAAAAAAAGTCAAGAAGTATCAGGACATGTTCGGTTATAGAGGTACGGAAGCCCTTTACTGCTAAAAAAAGTCAAGAAGTATCAGGACATGTTCGGTTATAGAGGTACGGAAGCCCTTTACTGCTAAAAAAAGTCAAGAAGTATCAGGACATGTTCGGTTATAGAGGTACGGAAGCCCTTTACTGCTAGAAGAAAGTCAAGAAGTATCAGGACATGTTCGGTTATAGAGGTACGGAAGCCCTTTACTGCTAAAAAAAGTCAAGAAGTATCAGGACATGTTCGGTTATAGAGGTACGGAAGCCCTTTACTGCTAGAAGAAAGTCAAGAAGTATCAGGACATGTTCGGTTATAGAGGTACGGAAGCCCTTTACTGCTAGAAGAAAGTCAAGAAGTATCAGGACATGTTCGGTTATAGAGGTACGGAAGCCCTTTACTGCTAAAAGAAAGTCAAGAAGTATCAGGACATGTTCGGTTATAGAGGTACGGAAGCCCTTTACTGCTAAAAGAAAGTCAAGAAGTATCAGGACATGTTCGGTTATAGAGGTACGGAAGCCCTTTACTGCTAAAAGAAAGTCAAGAAGTATCAGGACATGTTCGGTTATAGAGGTACGGAAGCCCTTTACTGCTAAAAGAAAGTCAAGAAGTATCAGGACATGTTCGGTTATAGAGGTACGGAAGCCCTTTACTGCTAAAAGAAAGTCAAGAAGTATCAGGACATGTTCGGTTATAGAGGTACGGAAGCCCTTTACTGCTAAAAGAAAGTCAAGAAGTATCAGGACATGTTCGGTTATAGAGGTACGGAAGCCCTTTACTGCTAAAAGAAAGTCAAGAAGTATCAGGACATGTTCGGTTATAGAGGTACGGAAGCCCTTTACTGCTAAAAGAAAGTCAAGAAGTATCAGGACATGTTCGGTTATAGAGGTACGGAAGCCCTTTACTGCTAAAAGAAAGTCAAGAAGTATCAGGACATGTTCGGTTATAGAGGTACGGAAGCCCTTTACTGCTAAAAGAAAGTCAAGAAGTATCAGGACATGTTCGGTTATAGAGGTACGGAAGCCCTTTACTGCTAAAAGAAAGTCAAGAAGTATCAGGACATGTTCGGTTATAGAGGTACGGAAGCCCTTTACTGCTAAAAGAAAGTCAAGAAGTATCAGGACATGTTCGGTTATAGAGGTACGGAAGCCCTTTACTGCTAAAAGAAAGTCAAGAAGTATCAGGACATGTTCGGTTATAGAGGTACGGAAGCCCTTTACTGCTAAAAGAAAGTCAAGAAGTATCAGGACATGTTCGGTTATAGAGGTACGGAAGCCCTTTACTGCTAAAAGAAAGTCAAGAAGTATCAGGACATGTTCGGTTATAGAGGTACGGAAGCCCTTTACTGCTAAAAGAAAGTCAAGAAGTATCAGGACATGTTCGGTTATAGAGGTACGGAAGCCCTTTACTGCTAAAAGAAAGTCAAGAAGTATCAGGACATGTTCGGTTATAGAGGTACGGAAGCCCTTTACTGCTAAAAGAAAGTCAAGAAGTATCAGGACATGTTCGGTTATAGAGGTACGGAAGCCCTTTACTGCTAGAAGAAAGTCAAGAAGTATCAGGACATGTTCGGTTATAGAGGTACGGAAGCCCTTTACTGCTAGAAGAAAGTCAAGAAGTATCAGGACATGTTCGGTTATAGAGGTACGGAAGCCCTTTACTGCTAGAAGAAAGTCAAGAAGTATCAGGACATGTTCGGTTATAGAGGTACGGAAGCCCTTTACTGCTAGAAGAAAGTCAAGAAGTATCAGGACATGTTCGGTTATAGAGGTACGGAAGCCCTTTACTGCTAGAAGAAAGTCAAGAAGTATCAGGACATGTTCGGTTATAGAGGTACGGAAGCCCTTTACTGCTAGAAGAAAGTCAAGAAGTATCAGGACATGTTCGGTTATAGAGGTACGGAAGCCCTTTACTGCTAAAAGAAAGTCAAGAAGTATCAGGACATGTTCGGTTATAGAGGTACGGAAGCCCTTTACTGCTAAAAGAAAGTCAAGAAGTATCAGGACATGTTCGGTTATAGAGGTACGGAAGCCCTTTACTGCTAAAAGAAAGTCAAGAAGTATCAGGACATGTTCGGTTATAGAGGTACGGAAGCCCTTTACTGCTAAAAAAAGTCAAGAAGTATCAGGACATGTTCGGTTATAGAGGTACGGAAGCCCTTTACTGCTAAAAAAAGTCAAGAAGTATCAGGACATGTTCGGTTATAGAGGTACGGAAGCCCTTTACTGCTAAAAAAAGTCAAGAAGTATCAGGACATGTTCGGTTATAGAGGTACGGAAGCCCTTTACTGCTAAAAGAAAGTCAAGAAGTATCAGGACATGTTCGGTTATAGAGGTACGGAAGCCCTTTACTGCTAAAAGAAAGTCAAGAAGTATCAGGACATGTTCGGTTATAGAGGTACGGAAGCCCTTTACTGCTAGAAGAAAGTCAAGAAGTATCAGGACATGTTCGGTTATAGAGGTACGGAAGCCCTTTACTGCTAGAAGAAAGTCAAGAAGTATCAGGACATGTTCGGTTATAGAGGTACGGAAGCCCTTTACTGCTAAAAGAAAGTCAAGAAGTATCAGGACATGTTCGGTTATAGAGGTACGGAAGCCCTTTACTGCTAAAAGAAAGTCAAGAAGTATCAGGACATGTTCGGTTATAGAGGTACGGAAGCCCTTTACTGCTAAAAGAAAGTCAAGAAGTATCAGGACATGTTCGGTTATAGAGGTACGGAAGCCCTTTACTGCTAAAAGAAAGTCAAGAAGTATCAGGACATGTTCGGTTATAGAGGTACGGAAGCCCTTTACTGCTAAAAGAAAGTCAAGAAGTATCAGGACATGTTCGGTTATAGAGGTACGGAAGCCCTTTACTGCTAAAAGAAAGTCAAGAAGTATCAGGACATGTTCGGTTATAGAGGTACGGAAGCCCTTTACTGCTAAAAGAAAGTCAAGAAGTATCAGGACATGTTCGGTTATAGAGGTACGGAAGCCCTTTACTGCTAGAAGAAAGTCAAGAAGTATCAGGACATGTTCGGTTATAGAGGTACGGAAGCCCTTTACTGCTAGAAGAAAGTCAAGAAGTATCAGGACATGTTCGGTTATAGAGGTACGGAAGCCCTTTACTGCTAGAAGAAAGTCAAGAAGTATCAGGACATGTTCGGTTATAGAGGTACGGAAGCCCTTTACTGCTAGAAGAAAGTCAAGAAGTATCAGGACATGTTCGGTTATAGAGGTACGGAAGCCCTTTACTGCTAGAAGAAAGTCAAGAAGTATCAGGACATGTTCGGTTATAGAGGTACGGAAGCCCTTTACTGCTAAAAGAAAGTCAAGAAGTATCAGGACATGTTCGGTTATAGAGGTACGGAAGCCCTTTACTGCTAAAAGAAAGTCAAGAAGTATCAGGACATGTTCGGTTATAGAGGTACGGAAGCCCTTTACTGCTAAAAGAAAGTCAAGAAGTATCAGGACATGTTCGGTTATAGAGGTACGGAAGCCCTTTACTGCTAAAAAAAGTCAAGAAGTATCAGGACATGTTCGGTTATAGAGGTACGGAAGCCCTTTACTGCTAAAAAAAGTCAAGAAGTATCAGGACATGTTCGGTTATAGAGGTACGGAAGCCCTTTACTGCTAAAAGAAAGTCAAGAAGTATCAGGACATGTTCGGTTATAGAGGTACGGAAGCCCTTTACTGCTAAAAGAAAGTCAAGAAGTATCAGGACATGTTCGGTTATAGAGGTACGGAAGCCCTTTACTGCTAAAAGAAAGTCAAGAAGTATCAGGACATGTTCGGTTATAGAGGTACGGAAGCCCTTTACTGCTAGAAGAAAGTCAAGAAGTATCAGGACATGTTCGGTTATAGAGGTACGGAAGCCCTTTACTGCTAAAAGAAAGTCAAGAAGTATCAGGACATGTTCGGTTATAGAGGTACGGAAGCCCTTTACTGCTAAAAGAAAGTCAAGAAGTATCAGGACATGTTCGGTTATAGAGGTACGGAAGCCCTTTACTGCTAAAAGAAAGTCAAGAAGTATCAGGACATGTTCGGTTATAGAGGTACGGAAGCCCTTTACTGCTAAAAGAAAGTCAAGAAGTATCAGGACATGTTCGGTTATAGAGGTACGGAAGCCCTTTACTGCTAGAAGAAAGTCAAGAAGTATCAGGACATGTTCGGTTATAGAGGTACGGAAGCCCTTTACTGCTAGAAGAAAGTCAAGAAGTATCAGGACATGTTCGGTTATAGAGGTACGGAAGCCCTTTACTGCTAGAAGAAAGTCAAGAAGTATCAGGACATGTTCGGTTATAGAGGTACGGAAGCCCTTTACTGCTAGAAGAAAGTCAAGAAGTATCAGGACATGTTCGGTTATAGAGGTACGGAAGCCCTTTACTGCTAAAAGAAAGTCAAGAAGTATCAGGACATGTTCGGTTATAGAGGTACGGAAGCCCTTTACTGCTAAAAGAAAGTCAAGAAGTATCAGGACATGTTCGGTTATAGAGGTACGGAAGCCCTTTACTGCTAAAAGAAAGTCAAGAAGTATCAGGACATGTTCGGTTATAGAGGTACGGAAGCCCTTTACTGCTAAAAGAAAGTCAAGAAGTATCAGGACATGTTCGGTTATAGAGGTACGGAAGCCCTTTACTGCTAGAAGAAAGTCAAGAAGTATCAGGACATGTTCGGTTATAGAGGTACGGAAGCCCTTTACTGCTAAAAAAAGTCAAGAAGTATCAGGACATGTTCGGTTATAGAGGTACGGAAGCCCTTTACTGCTAAAAAAAGTCAAGAAGTATCAGGACATGTTCGGTTATAGAGGTACGGAAGCCCTTTACTGCTAAAAAAAGTCAAGAAGTATCAGGACATGTTCGGTTATAGAGGTACGGAAGCCCTTTACTGCTAAAGAAAAGTCAAGAAGTATCAGGACATGTTCGGTTATAGAGGTACGGAAGCCCTTTACTGCTAAAAGAAAGTCAAGAAGTATCAGGACATGTTCGGTTATAGAGGTACGGAAGCCCTTTACTGCTAAAAGAAAGTCAAGAAGTATCAGGACATGTTCGGTTATAGAGGTACGGAAGCCCTTTACTGCTAAAAAAAGTCAAGAAGTATCAGGACATGTTCGGTTATAGAGGTACGGAAGCCCTTTACTGCTAAAAAAAGTCAAGAAGTATCAGGACATGTTCGGTTATAGAGGTACGGAAGCCCTTTACTGCTAAAAAAAGTCAAGAAGTATCAGGACATGTTCGGTTATAGAGGTACGGAAGCCCTTTACTGCTAAAAGAAAGTCAAGAAGTATCAGGACATGTTCGGTTATAGAGGTACGGAAGCCCTTTACTGCTAGAAGAAAGTCAAGAAGTATCAGGACATGTTCGGTTATAGAGGTACGGAAGCCCTTTACTGCTAGAAGAAAGTCAAGAAGTATCAGGACATGTTCGGTTATAGAGGTACGGAAGCCCTTTACTGCTAAAAGAAAGTCAAGAAGTATCAGGACATGTTCGGTTATAGAGGTACGGAAGCCCTTTACTGCTAGAAGAAAGTCAAGAAGTATCAGGACATGTTCGGTTATAGAGGTACGGAAGCCCTTTACTGCTAAAAGAAAGTCAAGAAGTATCAGGACATGTTCGGTTATAGAGGTACGGAAGCCCTTTACTGCTAAAAGAAAGTCAAGAAGTATCAGGACATGTTCGGTTATAGAGGTACGGAAGCCCTTTACTGCTAAAAGAAAGTCAAGAAGTATCAGGACATGTTCGGTTATAGAGGTACGGAAGCCCTTTACTGCTAAAAGAAAGTCAAGAAGTATCAGGACATGTTCGGTTATAGAGGTACGGAAAGTCAAGAAGTATCAGGACATGTTCGGTTATAGAGGTACGGAAGCCCTTTACTGCTAAAAGAAAGTCAAGAAGTATCAGGACATGTTCGGTTATAGAGGTACGGAAGCCCTTTACTGCTAAAAGAAAGTCAAGAAGTATCAGGACATGTTCGGTTATAGAGGTACGGAAGCCCTTTACTGCTAAAAGAAAGTCAAGAAGTATCAGGACATGTTCGGTTATAGAGGTACGGAAGCCCTTTACTGCTAAAAGAAAGTCAAGAAGTATCAGGACATGTTCGGTTATAGAGGTACGGAAGCCCTTTACTGCTAAAAGAAAGTCAAGAAGTATCAGGACATGTTCGGTTATAGAGGTACGGAAGCCCTTTACTGCTAAAAGAAAGTCAAGAAGTATCAGGACATGTTCGGTTATAGAGGTACGGAAGCCCTTTACTGCTAAAAGAAAGTCAAGAAGTATCAGGACATGTTCGGTTATAGAGGTACGGAAGCCCTTTACTGCTAAAAGAAAGTCAAGAAGTATCAGGACATGTTCGGTTATAGAGGTACGGAAGCCCTTTACTGCTAAAAGAAAGTCAAGAAGTATCAGGACATGTTCGGTTATAGAGGTACGGAAGCCCTTTACTGCTAAAAGAAAGTCAAGAAGTATCAGGACATGTTCGGTTATAGAGGTACGGAAGCCCTTTACTGCTAAAAGAAAGTCAAGAAGTATCAGGACATGTTCGGTTATAGAGGTACGGAAGCCCTTTACTGCTAAAAGAAAGTCAAGAAGTATCAGGACATGTTCGGTTATAGAGGTACGGAAGCCCTTTACTGCTAAAAGAAAGTCAAGAAGTATCAGGACATGTTCGGTTATAGAGGTACGGAAGCCCTTTACTGCTAAAAGAAAGTCAAGAAGTATCAGGACATGTTCGGTTATAGAGGTACGGAAGCCCTTTACTGCTAGAAGAAAGTCAAGAAGTATCAGGACATGTTCGGTTATAGAGGTACGGAAGCCCTTTACTGCTAGAAGAAAGTCAAGAAGTAT
>NW_027428242.1:50000-61552 GCF_043250625.1 Sebastes fasciatus | reverse complement strand
GGATCGCACGTCAACGTCACCGCCATATTGGGGAGGTCAGGACCGTTCTGTAAACACCGTTCTAGTGAACGGGGAGTTCGGTAAAAGCACAACGTCTCCATCTCTCAGCCCGTTTCAATGAGTGTTTTTATCTTCATCAGGTAACTTGTTGAAAGATGTTTTAACTCTCTGTTGATGGAGCTAGCGTGCTTAAACCTAACCAACCCAACCAATAAGAGCACTAGCCAGACTGACTGTTGCCGGATGTTGTTAGCTCGATACGTCAAAGGTTCTACAGATGTTAACAGATGTGCCGATGATAATGCCGAGGGAACATCGGCCTGACACCGATGAAACTGGTATCTTCTCATCTGACTCTTAGGAAGACAACCGAAAGGAGAGTTTCTTCAGATGATGGACTTTGTGACGGCGAGCAGATTTCCGTGCGTTGCTGAAGCTGCGTTGGTGGTCGACGCCCACATCGGCTCCGTTTCCACTCATCGGCGTCGGCTCATTAAAAAGTTGCCGTTGGGCTGTTGCCTCTGTGATCGGCCTCCTGCAGCTCCTTAAACGCATCCTCTGCTAACAACAGACAGTCCCGTTGTCACCGCTCCACTCATCCTTCCTTCAGCTCTCACCTCGGAGAGTTTCTGTTCCTCAGATCACCGAGCTCGCTTTGCTATGTTCTTCTCTTTAGTTTTTTTTCTAAAATGTTTCTCTGATTGAATTGTGTTTTGCAAAGTACTGGAGGCAAAGGAATTTCCATTGGTATCCGTACATGAGAGCACACAAAAGCAGCCATTGTTGGTAGTCTAATGGGAATGTTAAGTACAAGCATCTTTTATCTCCCGTATTTACAACTCTGTCACAAACCAGCAGCGTTCGGAGGCTGAGGGGGAAAAGCATCTTCTTTTTTTGATCCCCTGCCCCGGATGCTCCGGCTTTCATCTCTCGCAGTGCTCTTAACTGAACGGCCCGCTGTTTGTGGAGGGAGGAATGGAATCAAAGCCAATGATTAGAATGAAATATTTGCAGAGGTTTAGGCGGAAGAGAGAGAGAGAAAAAAAAGAAACAACATAAAGGAGAAAACAAACTGGAGGAGAAAGTTAAATTTACCATCTCCACAAAGTTGTTGGCTCTGTGTTCGCTGCAGGAGCGCTGGCCTCCAGCAGCTTCTCATCACCATGCACAATAATCCTCTCTTTGTTCAGAGCAACACAATTGTTGCTTTAAAAAACCCATCGTGGTACATTACTACACTCTTTCAGCATCGAGAAGAGGCCTCGAGCGCTGGTGTTATTCTCTGTTTCTTCACAGCCAGGACGCTTCTCTGTGTTCTGTCTGATATCCATCCATGTTTCGCCTGCAGCACGAATTAAGCTTCACTTTTACCTGCACCCCTCACGGCCTCGCACCACTTCACCTCCTGCAACAAGATACAGTAGCTTACCGCAGTAGGTCAAGTCCAGTTCAGCATGTGGGCCGCGAGTGTGTCGCCCAGTTCCTCCAGATAACGTGGATTACATGGCTAAGTTATCCAGCCGCAGCGTGAAGGAGGAAGAACCTGAGGGGAGTTTTAACTGAATGTCAATGGGGAGCTTAATGGAGGCCACTGGGGATCAACGGGAAGGGAACCAGGCGGAAGGTCAAAGACTTTCAGAGTCAAGTCAAGCCGCGTGTGTGAGGTTAACTTGTAGAGGAAAGAAGCTGGAGAGAAGAAGAGGAAGAAGAAGAAGAAGAAGAGGGGAAGCATGGCTCCCCCGCCGACGAGCGCCGCTCTGCCCCCCTTGATGCTAATCCTCTGAAAGCTGTTTTCTAGCGAGGATTAGTGCCAGCGAGAACAAGGCTTAGAGCTCTCCGCCGAGTCGAGATGAGAAATCGAATACAGGTGCTTGTCGGGGGCTGAGCCCGATGACTTTTCTGTGTGCAATATCATAGAGCGGGGATAGCTCTTACTGCACCAGCTGTATTACATCCTTCAGGGTGATATTGTTGGAATTCAGGCCAATGCTGACTCGTGCAGAACAGAGGAGAAAAAACAAAAACCTAAAGCTCAGTGGATCCTTTAACCCAGAAATCACAAGTTCCCCTCCTCGCACAGTCAGGTTTCTGTTTCTAGGGCTGCAGCCGGGGATTAGCATCACTACAGGCTAATGACTGAAGACTTTTTACATTAATCCAGGATTCATTTGAACTATTGAATTACAAATATAACGACAAATACTGACCCGAATGTCTCCGACTCACCAACAGATACAGTCAGATGAAACATCGGACTCACCAACAGATACAGTCAATGAAACATCGGACTCACCAACAGATACAGTCAGATGAAACATCGGACTCACCAACAGATACAGTCAGATGAAACATCGGACTCACCAACAGAAACAGTCAGATGAAACATCGGACTCACCAAACAGAAACAGTCAGATGAAACATCGGACTCACCAACAGAAACAGTCAGATGAAACATCGGACTCACCAACAGAAACAGTCAGATGAAACATCGGACTCACCAACAGATACAGTCAGATGAAACATCGGACTCACCAACAGAAACAGTCAGATGAAACATCGGACTCACCAACAGAAACAGTCAGATGAAACATCGGACTCACCAACAGAAACAGTCAGATGAAACATCGGACTCACCAACAGATACAGTCAGATGAAACATCCGACTCACCAACAGATACAGTCAGATGAAACATCGGACTCACCAACAGATACAGTCAGATGAAAACATCGGACTCACCAACAGAGACAGTGAGATGAAACATCGGACTCACCAACAGAAACAGTCAGATGAAACATCGGACTCACCAACAGAAACAGTGAGATGAAACATCCGGACTCACCAACAGATACAGTCAGATGAAACATCGGACTCACCAACAGATACAGTCAGATGAAACATCGGACTCACCAACAGATACAGTCAGATGAAACATCGGACTCACCAACAGAAACAGTCAGATGAAACATCGGACTCACCAACAGAAACAGTGAGATGAAACATCGGACTCACCAACAGAAACAGTCAGATGAAACATCGGACTCACCAACAGAAACAGTCAGATGAAACATCGGCGACGCTGGAACCAAATGAGGTTTCATATTTTACTTATGACCTATTTTTCTGCTGATCAAGTGATAATTGACTTGATTAGTTTGCAGTTTTCTAACTGTATCAGGCCTATAATGCAGATTATATTTACTTTGGTCCTGATGTTGAATTTCATAAAAAGCAACGTATCCTCCTACAACTGTTTGAACGACATCTTACCAAAAGTTAGTCCTCATTTTTCACATGTTGTCCTCTGAAGGTTCAGCAACAGGTGTCTTTATTAAATATATATATATATATAAACTGGAAAAACAAAGTTCGGAAACTTGTGTTTGGTGGATTATTTCTCTGTTGTTACAATGCTAATGGTGATGCTAATGCTAATGGTCATTGTATTTGACATCGTTGGAAAGCCTGTTTATTGACCTTCACAATGATGTCCAACTTGTAAGGATCATGCATTTGTGGGATGAGCAGCACAGCTGATTATGTGGGGAGCGCCCAAGAAACATTTGCCAAAATGCTCGGTCAATGGTAAACAGTGTATTCTCCTGTTGGTGTTGACTCTTGTTGTGAGTTGTTTGGTGGATGATTGAACTCTCTATCAGTAACAAGGAACAAACAAGACATATTGATTGATTGAATCCACCGTCAGGAGCCTCAGTAGAGGTGGAAGATCCATACGCAGCCACAACAGCCTGGCACCTCCTCCTCATGCTGGTCACCAACCTGGTCACACGTTGCTGTGGGATGGCGTTCCATTCCTCAACCAGGATTGGTTGCAGGTCAGCCAGCGTGGTTGTGTTGGTCACTCTAACACGTACAGCACGCCCAAGCTGATCCCACAAGTGTTGAATTGGGTTGAGGTGTGGACTCTTGGCAGGCCGTTCCATTCTCTCTCCTCCCACATTGTGGAGGTAGTCTGTGATAACCCTGATGGTACTGAGAGTATTTGTAGATAGTACTGAGAGTATTTGTAGATAGTACTGAGAGTATTTGTAATGAATGTGGTCCTCCTCCGTGATGTGTTCAGGTCTGATCTGTTAGTGGAGCAGCAGCAGCTAATGAGAGTATTTGTAGATAGTAATGAGAGTATCTGTAATGAACGTCGTCCTCCTCCGTGATGTGTTCAGGTTCTAGCTGTTGGTGGAGCAGGAGCAGCTAATGAGAGTATTTGTAGATAGTACTGAGAGTAGAAAGTAGCAGGTATTTGTAGATAGTAATGAGAGTATTTGTAGATAGTAATGAGAGTAGCAGGTACTTGTAGGTATTTGTAGATAGTATTGAGAGTATCTGTAATGAACGTCGTCCTCCTCCGTGATGTGTTCAGGTCTGATCTGTTGGTGGAGCAGCAGCAGCTAATGAGCCGGTGTTTTCTTCCCTGTGATGATATTTAATTTTAAACCTGATGCAGCAGAACGAACACGCAGCGTGTTGTACATTATATAAGAAGAAGCGTGCTCTCAGCTCGTCCTTGTTCGGGGGATTATTTCCTGTCAGGAGCTGCTGTTTGTATTTTTTTTCAGGCAGCCAGCTGGTGCGGCGGTGTTCTCGTGTGGACGTGCGTGCGCGTGCCGCGTCCCCCGGGGTCGGCGGCTCGGCACTTGTAATGCATGGCTGTGCTCACCTGTTCGACACGGGAGACGCATCGCCTCCATCGCCGAGGCCGCAAGACGGATGGGGAGGAGAAACAGCAGCATCGGCGCTCCTGGAGGTGACCCAGCTCCGCTCGGCGCCGTAGCCCGGTGCACGGTGGCCTGGACGACGGTTCAAGGTGCCTTTGAGCAAGGCACTGAACCCACGCTGGAGACGGTGACCTACTTCCACACCTCACACTCAAACAGCAGCATTATACAATGAGAGTGACACTAGTTGGTTGACTCGCTGCCACTTCTCAATACTGGAAATGCTTTGATCGGTTTTATCAGTGTTTGGTCTTTAGGAGGTTTCTGTGGAGACGCCTCGCTCTGTCTGCAGCCCAGTGGAGCCACTGTTGCATTATGGGATAACAATATCCATCATCACAACACTCAAAGGTCCAGCTCTCCATCCTCAGGTGAGAACATCAAAACACAGAGAGAGTTTTGTTCAACAGGACATGATTCATTTCACCTCTTTAAAATGAGTTGTGTTGAAACGGCTAATCCACCGAACGAGTGAGATGATATGAAGTTTATTTATGGGACAAAAACTCGTTACAAAAGTTTTGAAAAAGTGACTTTTAGGAAATGAGCGAGGGACGTGATGTGAAGTGAAAGAGTCCGGTTGGTGTTGGTGTTGGTGATGAAGGGAAAGGACTCCTCCTCTTATTGGAACAACATCCAACCTGATCTCAGAGGAAGGCGGAGACATAGAACAACATCTTAATGACATCCTGCGTGTCATGACTCATTTTAGGCTTTCCCCGTGTCATTTAACGCCACGTCGTTACAGCCAAACGCTCGCGGTTATGTTTAGGCAACAAAACCCCTTAGTTAGGTTCAGGAATAACATCATGGTAGGTTTAAGATAAGTAGGTATAAGTAGAATCAGCAGTCTCTCTCTCTCTTTATCCTACGTCACTAGCTCTGAGCGGAGCGTCATCACGTGGATGCGTTTGCATTGCAGTCAGAACAGACTAGGCGGTGTCTAATGACACCATAGCGTTTTGATAAAAGCAAGAACGGCCTGCGATTCTTCAGGCATCATAGTTGTTCACATTCCCACAAGCTACTGGGTTCAACGTGGCTTATAGCTCAGTCACAGTCACGGGAACTAGCAGATCTGACCTGGTGGACCACCTGAAGAGAAACAGATGATCCATCATGAGCAGCCTCAACGTCTTCATTCTGCTGCTCCTTCAAATCTATTAGAAGAAGACGTTTTCTAATCCGTTCATTTCTATTCCATCAGAATGGTAACCAGGCAGACCCTAATGATGAGATGAGATTTAAACAATGATGTGTTTGTGCAGGACCGGAGCCAGGATTTTAGAGATGCTGAGGTCAGTAGTCCTCCAGTGTAGAGAAATATCTGACAGGCCAGAAACTAAATTCAGCTCAACTTTCTGACCTTTCCTTCACGTTTGACTCCGTTATATATTCTGTAAATCTGATCTCCCCTCGTGCCACCGTTTAAAAGTCTCCTCCTGGTGGAGTTCATCTTAACACAATAAAAGCATTTTAATGTCAAAGTTAAAGATATTGAGTCTGGTGGAAGAAGAAACTTTCCAGTGTGTCTGATGATGTTTAGTATTAATATCAATAATGTTAAAGCTCCAGGCCGCTCTGTGGATGTTCCTACTGCGGTGTGGTTGCTGACGTTTCTCTCCCCTCATCGGCGCCGCAGAGCACGGCGAAGCCAAAGGCCACAACCCATCAGCTCCCTCATCAATACCTGATAACCTTTCTATGAGCAACACACCACGCCTCCATCTGAACACACAAACAACACGGACGATCAATAGCAGCCTGTTCGATGAGAGGAAGAGTGCAGCAACACATTACGGACTCCCGCCGTTTCTTAACTTTGCAATTAGCTGAGGCCCGGTGGCCACGCCCCCCGCTGCGGCCTGCCAATCAAACCCCCCCCCCCCCCCGGCATCAGCCTCGTCTTGTCCAGCCTTCGCCGGCTTGATGACGAGCTCATTAGCGAGCAGTGGGCGGCGCTCCTCGTTAGTGTCCTTATTAACGACCAGCAGGGTCTCTAATTAAACAGCTCAGTGGCTGTTAAGTGGCTCCTCTTTATTTTCCCGGGCAGCACCTGAACGGGGTGATTTGTTTGTTGCACACCTCAACAAACACTCCCATCTCCTTCCACCCTGCTCGCTTCCCACCGTCAGCTGCTCTCAGCAGCGACGAGCCAACCGCTCTCATAACCTGCTGTTTGCTTCTGTGTGTTCAACGTGACGACGCGGCCGACGGCTGAAAGGATCTCTGAAGCCAAACTGAGCAACAAATGACCTCAATCTGAAGTTATCCCTTAAAGTTACTCCTCCAAGGATCATAGCAAGAGTCCCTCACAAGCTGCAGATCATTAGAACACGTTCAAGATAAAACACGACACGAGTTGGTCTGTCTCTGCATCCAACACTCAGTGATGTGTGCACGTTGCCTGACTCCACCGTCATTAATCCAGCCTGGTCTCACCAAATGGTGTAGGAATAACACGCACATTTCTTAAGTCATTTTGTGTACAATAACAACACCGTTCATGCTTTAGGGGTGTCATTAAAGAGAGAGAGAGACTGCTGATGGTGGGGGGGGGGGGGGAGGTCCAACAAACACAGGGCTTTCAACAAACACAGGGCTTTCAACCAGGAGGCTGTTTGTGTCCCAAAGTGTTGTTGAGTTATTCTGAAGTCACGTTAGTGACGTGTTTTCCGTAGTTATGTTACATTTTGAATGTAGGTATTTTACTTAGTTTTTGTACTTATTTTAAGCCCAACCACGACGTATTTCCTAAACCTAACTGTGGCTGTTACCGTAGGAAGGTTGCCTGAATATAACGAATATAACGGAGCATCTCATACAGACGATTAAAGGGTTCCTTTTGACCCATGTAGCTCCTACACTTATGTATGTAATATAAGTTACCTAACAAACATACTTATTTTAACCCTAAACACCGATATTCTATGAAAACTAACCAAGTAGTTTTGTTGCCTAAACCCAAGTGACGCCAGGCGGCGTTAAAGAGTGACACCAGGGCGTCCTGACCAAGCGTCCGAATGCAACACGTTGGAAATGAAGACGTGTTTCATGCTCCCCAGAGGAGGATTCATAATGAATGGCTCTTGATGCTCTGATCTAAGAAGTCGTTTTTGAAATAACACGTCATGAAGAGAACTGTTGGTTGAAGGAGGAAAGGTCAGGAAGTCACCATAAAGGAGTCACCATTGAAATGTATCCTGTAGGGACCATGAATATGCACAGAGGAACCCGTGGCAGTTTAACCTGCAGTTGTTGAGATATCTTCATGTTGGATTTGAAAGGCTCCAGAGGGTTTTTCTCTGGGAGGAAAGTGCTGCTACTTCGCTGACAACATGTGGCGTTTTCTTGAAAGTGATTTTCCTGAACCGTTCCTCTATTCTGTTGTGTAAAACGTCTAACAAAGATCCATGTCGGCAACATTTAAGGGAATAAAAGAATGCAGACGTGCTGCTCAGCCACAGCACCGCTGCAGGGATGAATGTACAGCCTTTCTTCCCCGCTTCATTTCAAGTACCTGAAATCTGGAGGCGAGTTAGAAGAGGAGAAGAAGAAGAAAAAAAGAAGAATGTCTGTGACTGTCAGGCAGCGTTGGCCATTTATACAGCACACCGGAGGTCACGGAGCCGTGAATAAGCGAAGCAGGAAAAAAAAAGCAGAAACCGATCCCATTTCATCTCTGCGGGAACATGACAGAGGAATAAAAGCAATACTAAAGTTCAATGGGCCCTGCAGATTTCCTTCCACATGCAATTTGTCACAAGCAGCGAGGTCCATCCGCTGGAAGCAGCCGGTCCTGGAGCTCCTCTACTGCTGCTGCTACTGTATTCCTCACAATGCTGCATTGTTACAGGAAGCTCTGGCATCAGTGTGTGTGTGTCCTTTGTCATCTTCAGGGACCAGAGTCATACCTTAAAGAGCAACTCCTCTAAACCTGCTCCGAAGTAGAGCTTTGTTAAACCGACCTCACGGGGTTAAACGCTTTACATGTACTACTGACCACACCCAGCTGGGATGTACTGAGGTACTGTCGTGTATTAGTACCTGTACCTGTCATACTGTAGTGTATTAGTACCTGCTGTAGTGTATTAGTACCTGTCATACTGTAGTGTATTAGTACCTGCTGTAGTGTATTAGTACCTGTCATACTGTAGTGTATTAGTACCTGCTGTAGTGTATTAGTACCTGCTGTAGTGTATTAGTACCTGTCATACTGTAGTGTATTAGTACCTGCTGTAGTGTATTAGTACCTACTGTAGTGTATTAGTACCTGCTGTAGTATATTAGTACCTGCTGTAGTGTATTAGTACCTGCTGTAGTGTGTTAGTACCTGCTGTAGTGTATTAGTACCTGCTGTAGTGTATTAGTACCTGCTGTAGTGTATTAGTACCTGCTGTAGTGTATTAGTACCTGCTGTAGTGTATTAGTACCTGCTGTAGTGTATTAGTACCCTCTGTAGTGTATTAGTACCTGCTGTAGTATATTAGTACCTGCTGTAGTGTATTAGTACCTGCTGTAGTGTATTAGTACCTGCTGTAGTGTATTAGTACCTGCTGTAGTGTATTAGTACCTGCTGTAGTGTATTAGTACCTGCTGTAGTATATTAGTACCTGCTGTAGTGTATTAGTACCTGCTGTAGTGTATTAGTACCTGCTATAGTGTATTAGTACCTGCTGTAGTGTATTAGTACCTGCTGTAGTGTATTAGTACCTGCTGTAGTGTATTAGTACCTGCTGTAGTGTATTAGTACCTGCTATAGTGTATTAGTACCTGCTGTAGTGTATTAGTACCTGCTGTAGTGTATTAGTACCTGCTGTAGTGTATTAGTACCTGCTGTAGTGTATTAGTACCTGCTGTAGTGTATTAGTACCTGCTGTAGTGTATTAGTACCTGCTGTAGTGTATTAGTACCTGCTGTAGTGTGTTAGTACCTGCTGTAGTGTGTTAGTACCTGCTGTAGTGTATTAGTACCTGCTGTAGTGTATTAGTACCTGCTGTAGTGTATTAGTACCTGCTATAGTGTATTAGTACCTGCTGTAGTGTATTAGTACCTGCTGTAGTGTATTAGTACCTGTCATACTGTAGTGTATTAGTACCTGCTATAGTGTATTAGTACCTGTCATACTGTAGTGTATTAGTACCTGCTGTAGTGTATTAGTACCTACTGTAGTGTATTAGTACCTGCTGTAGTGTATTAGTACCTGCTGTAGTGTATTAGTACCTGCTGTAGTGTATTAGTACCTGCTGTAGTGTATTAGTACCTGCTGTAGTGTATTACTACCTGCTGTAGTGTATTAGTACCTGCTGTAGTGTATTAGTACCTGCTGTAGTGTATTAGTACCTGCTGTAGTGTATTAGTACCTGCTATAGTGTATTAGTACCTGCTGTAGTGTATTAGTACCTGCTGTAGTGTATTAGTACCTGCTGTAGTGTATTAGTACCTGCTGTAGTGTATTAGTACCTGCTGTAGTGTATTAGTACCTGCTGTATTAGTACCTGCTGTAGTGTATTAGTACCTGCTGTAGTGTATTAGTACCTGCTATAGTGTATTAGTACCTGCTGTAGTGTATTAGTACCTGCTGTAGTGTATTAGTACCTGCTGTAGTGTATTAGTACCTGCTATAGTGTATTAGTACCTGCTGTAGTGCCCTCAGACAGAGGAAACAGCGACCACCAGGTGGCAGAGGAAGCAGGATGTGTAACTGGGTGGAGTTGCTGTTTAAAGTTTAATGTTGATGATATTCTCTTTTTTATTTTCAATAAATCCCATGAACAGATCAGAACCAACCAGCAAAACCTGATCCACCGTCTCTGAGCTCCATCGCTGTTAAAACAGGTTCAGAGATATGAACAAAGGGATGAACTACAGACTGTGTGGAAGATGTGGACGTCGTCACTGGGACGTCGTCTCTGGGACGTCGTCTCTGGGACGTCGTCTCTGGGACGTCGTCACTGGGACGTCGTCACTGGGACGTCGTCTCTGGGACGTCGTCTCTGGGACGTCGTCACTGGGACGTCGTCTCTGGGACGTCGTCACTGGGACGTCGTCTCTGGGACGTCGTCACTGGGACGTCGTCACTGGGACGTCGTCTCTGGGACGTCGTCACTGGGACGTCGTCACTGGGACGTCGTCTCTGGGACGTCGTCACTGGGACGTCGTCTCTCTGGGACGTCGTCACTGGGACGTCGTCTCTGGGACGTCGTCACTGGGACGTCGTCTCTGGGACGTCGTCACTGGGACGTCGTCTCTGGGACGTCGTCACTGGGACGTCGTCACTGGGACGTCGTCTCTGGGACGTCGTCACTGGGACGTCGTCTCTCTGGGACGTCGTCACTGGGACGTCGTCTCTGGGACGTCGTCTCTGGGACGTCGTCACTGGGACGTCGTCACTGGGACGTCGTCTCTGGGACGTCGTCACTGGGACGTCGTCTCTGGGACGTCGTCACTGGGACGTCGTCTCTGGGACGTCGTCTCTGGGACGTCGTCACTGGGACGTCACCCAGCAGTTTTTGGACTGACATTTGAAGCCTTGACTTCGCCATCTCGTTTTTTGTCCAACAGAAGTGATAGGAGAAGGTGGAGCTGAGGACAAACAACTCCCAGACCGTGGAGGACAGGAACACCCGCCTTCTCTTCTTCTCTACCTTCTCAATGCACAGCTGGTTCTGGCTGTTATTATAAATACTATATTATACCATATTACCGTACGGACTTCATCTGAAGACACAACAATGACAGACAGTAAACCAAGATGAGCTGTTTTCATTTAATAGCCAACAGCGATGTTGTGTCGGCTACATGAGGACATGTGGAGG